>NC_090731.1:67869345-67886845 GCF_036898095.1 Palaemon carinicauda | reverse complement strand
GAATGGTGCAACGTGTATAGGTTATCAGTTGTGGAAAGTCTTGGTGGATTGTTTGGCTACCATATGCATGATTTTTTTTTTAGTTAAAATGTTGTTCATCACCACGAGGACCATTTTACCGCGAGTGCCCCTTTTTCCTTTTTTTCATTTTTTTGCCAAGTCATTTTTCCGTAAGATATTGCCAAATAGTGTCGTAAAACTTTTGCTTTTTTAGTGTTGGAAAGTGTGTCTAGATGATCTGGCTACCCATGCGTGACTTTGTTTTTGTCAGATATGACGTAGTTATTGGTATATTGGGTATTTAACTGCGGTTGCCAATTTCTGTTTTTTTTCAATATTTGTAAAAATTTACTACGTAGTAAGGAATTGCCGTATATTATTGATTTTTTTTTTTCATGTTTATGTGTTAGAAAGTGTGCCTTGATATTTGGGCTAACACGTGCATGTCTTTTTTTTTATCTGAGATGCCGTATATTAGAATGTTGGGCATTTTACCGCGAGTGCCCCTTTTTCATTTTTTTTCATTTTTTTGCCAAGTAATTTTTCCGTAAGATATTGCCAAATAGTGTTCGTAAAACTTTTGCTTTTTTAGTGTTGGAAAGTGTGTCTAGATGATCTGGCTACCCATGCGTGACTTTGTTTTTGTCAGATACGACGTAGTTATCGGTATATTGGGTATTTAACTGCGGTTGCCAATTTCTGTTTTTTTTCAATATTTGTAAAAATTGACTACGTAGTAAGGAATTGCCGTATATTATTGATTTTTTTTCATGTTTATGTGTTAGAAAGTGTGCCTTGATGGTTGGGCTAACATGTGCATGTCTTTTTTTTTATCTGAGATGCCGTATATTAGAATGTTGGGCATTTTTCCGCGAGTGCTCCTTTTTATTTGTTTTGCATTTTTTTCCTTAGTCATGTTACCGTAAGGAATTGGCAAGTAGTGTCGCAAAATTTATATTTTTATAGTGTTGGAAAGTGTTTCTAGAAGATCTGGCTACCTATGCCTATTTTTTTTTAGCCAGATATAGCGTATATATAGGTATGTGTTCGATTTTCCTGTGATTACCATTTTTTCGTTTTTTCCCATTTCTTTCAAAATTACTACGTACTAAGGAACTATCACAGAGTAATGATTCATTTAGATGTTTATTTGTCGGAAAATGTGCCTTGATGGTTTGCCTAGCACGTGGCTGAAATTAATTTTTCTGAAATGCGTATAATAAAATGTTGGCCATTTTTCCGCGAGTGCCCCTTTTTATTTGTTTTTAATTTTTTTACTTAGTCATGTTACCGTAAGGAATTGGCAAGAAGTGTCGCAAAACTTATATTTTTATAGTGTTGGAAAGTGTTTCTAGATGATCTGGCTACTCATGCCTATCTTTTTTTTAGCCAGATATGGCGTATATATAGGTATGTGTTCGATTTTCCTGTGATTGCCATTTTTTCGTTTTTTCCCATTTCTTTCAAAATTACTACGTACTAAGGAACTATCACAGAGTAATGATTCATTTATATGTTTATTTGTCGGAAAATGTGCCTTGATGGTTTGCCTAGCACGTGGCTGAAATTTTTTTTTTTCTGAAATGCCGTATATTAGAATGGCCATTTTTCCGCGAGTGCCCCTTTTTATTTGTTTTGCATTTTTTTGCTTAGTCATGTTACCGTAAGGAATTGGCAAGTAGTGTCGCAAAAATTATAATTTTATAGTGTTGGAAAGTGTTTCTAGATGATCTGGCTACCCATGCCTATCTTTTTTTTTAGCCAGATATGGCGTATATATAGGTATGTGTTCGATTTTCCTGTGATTGCCATTTTTTCGTTTTTTCCCATTTCTTTCAAAATTACTACGTACTAAGGAACTATCAGAGTAATGATTCATTTAGATGTTTATTTGTCGGAAAATGTGCCTTGATGGTTTGCCTAGAACGTGGCTGAATTTTTTTTCTCTGAAATGCCGTATATTAGAATGTTAGCCATTTTTCATCGAGTGCCCCTTTTTATTTGTTTTGCATGTTTTTGCTTAGTCATGTTACCGTAAGGAATTGGCAAGTAGTGTCGCAAAACTTATATTTTTATAGTGTTGGAAAGTGTTTCTAGATGATCTGGCTACGCATGACTATCTTTTTTTTTAGCCAGATATGGCGTATATATAGGTATGTGTTCGATTTTCCGGTGATTGCCATTTTTTCGTTTTTTTCAATTTCTTTCAAAATTACTACGTACTAAGGAACTATCACAGAGTAATGATTCATTTATATGTTTATTTGTCGGAAAATGTGCCTTGATGGTTTGCCTAGTACGTGGCTGAAATTGTTTTTTTCTGAAATGCCGTATATTAGAATGGCCATTTTCCGCGAGTGCCCCTTTTTATTTGTTTTGCATTTTTTTGCTTAGTCATGTTACCGTAAGGAATTGGCAAGTAGTGTCGCAAAACTTATAATTTTATAGTGTTGGAAAGTGTTTCTAGATGATCTGGCTACCCATGCCTATCTTTTTTTTTTAGCCAGATATGGCGTATATATAGGTATGTGTTCGATTTTCCTGTGATTGCCAGTTTTTCGTTTTTTCACATTTCTTTCAAAATTACTACGTACTAAGGAACTATCACAGAGTAATGATTCATTCAGATGTTTATTTGTCGGAAAATGTGCCTTGATGGTTTGCCTAGAACGTGGCTGAATTTTTTTTCTTCTGAAATGCCGTATATTAGAATGTTAGCCATTTTTCCGCGAGTGCCCCTTTTTATTTGTTTTGCATTTTTTTGCTTAGTCATGTTACCGTAAGGAATTGGCAAGTAGTGTCGCAAAACTTATATTTTTATAGTGTTGGAAAGTGTTTCTAGATGATCTGGCTACCCATGCCTATCTTTTTTTTAGCCAGATATGGCGTATATATAGGTATGTGTTCGATTTCCCGGTGATTGCCATTTTTTCGTTTTTTTCCATTTCTTTCAAAATTACTACGTACTAAGGAACTATCACAGAGTAATGATTCATTTAGATGTTTATTTGTCGGAAAATGTGCCTTGATGGTTTGCCTAGTACGTGGCTGAAATTTTTTTTTTTCTGAAATGCCGTATATCCGAATGTTGGCCATTTTTCCGCGAGTGCCCCTTTTTATTTGTTTTGCATTTTTTTGCTTAGTCATGTTACCGTAAGGAATTGGCAAGTAGTGTCGCAAAACTTATATTTTCATAGTGTTGGAAAGTGTTTTTAGATGATCTGGCTACCCATGCCTATCTTTTTTTTTAGCCAGATAATGCGTATATATAGGTATGTGTTCGATTTTCCTGTGATTGCCATTTTTTCGTTTTTTCCCATTTCTTTCAAAATTACTACGTACTAAGGAACTATCACAGAGTAATGATTCCTCTAGATGTTTATTTGTCGGAAAATTTTGTTTACTTCTTTTTTGATTGAATATCATCAAATTTTTTTAGCTAAAATATTATATTGTTTTACATTTTATTTTTTTTTTCGATTTTATTTCCTTTCAAAAATTTTTTTTGGGTCAGAATTTCAATTTTATAGTCGTAAAATAATCGACAATTATCCAGCAACCCACCATACAATTTTTATGCATATCCAAGAATAATTAGATTAGTAAATAACACCTTGAAATTGACATACCCTTCCTACATTTCAAGTGGCAGATTAGGGAGTCTGAGTCAGTGTGGTTGGCGGCCATTTTTTGGACATATCCGAAGCGTAAGTTGCCCTATCTATATATATTCTTGTTCCCTATAGAATTTGTGATATTTTGGTATATTTTTACCTGCATAAATATCATATTATATATTAAATATATGTATTTTTTTTACGAAATTTCTAAGTAGTCAAAAAATTACCTTTAGATATGGCCCCTGATATAAATGTAATTTACAAAATAATGAAGATTTTTTTTACATATTTCTATTTGAGGATAACATATGTTTATTCCCTAAAAAAATTAGCCACTTCCTATTTCATTTGGGTACCCAAAAAAATTCATGAAATTTGGACAAATTTTTTTGGCCAAAAAAAGTTACCCTTTTTTCTCATTTCAGATCTTCACCTCCATGGGTCTGACTTCATCCAAAATACATCAAGATGTGTCCGTAACATTCAAGAATCAATTCCTAAAAGGATTTGTGTATATATGTATAAACTTTTTTTTTATGAATTTTTATGTAAGGTCTTTTTTTCTACTTAATTTATTAAAATATTTATAATAAATAGTTTTTCTGCAGATGAGTAGTATTTATCTTTACAGTTGTTTTAAGCATTCATTGAAGTTTTTTTTTGGCAAAAGAATAAAAGGAGGTTACTGCAAAAACTGATTTTTCAAGAATTTTTTTCGGCGTCGGGGTCGTGCATGTCCGAGTATACCCTTAAAAGGGTGTCCGGGGAGCGTACCTATCCAGGGTTAAGGTTGAAGAAAAATGGAAGGTAAATACGAGGCTTTGGAGGAGGAATTGCGTCATTATAAAGAACGGGGGCAGATGTGGATAGTTGAGAAAGAGAGGCTGCTAGTAGAGAATGAGAGGTTGAACTGGGAGAATGCGGCGATGCAGAGGGAGCTTAGGGAGTTAAAGAGAACTGTAGAGAGAGTGGAAGAATGTGTTGAGATGAGGATGAAAAAGAATGAGGAACGGATGGAGAACCGATTGGAAGCTATGATGGGGCAAGTAATGGGGATGATGAAAACTGTCATAGGTGAAGGTGCAGTCGGAGGAGTGGCTTCTGCTTCTGGTAACGGGTTGATGGTGGAAGAGAATAGGGTAAGTGATAATGGGGAAGGTAGTGATAGTGATATTGAAAATAAAGGGACTAGACATAGTAAGATTGGAACGAAGGGTGATAGGAAGAATGAGAAGAAAGGTAAAGATAATGTGAAGAAAGAAAAGAAGAAAGGTCAGGGTGTGAGTGAGGATGATCATGAATGGGTGAAGGTGGTTAGTAAGAAAAAGGGTAAGAAGGGAATAGTTAAAGATAGGACTTTGAGTGTAGAATTAGATTCATTGTATTCAAATGAAGAAGGCAACAAGAAGGGAGTAGACAGTGAAGATAGTAGTGAGAATGAAGTAGAGGAAGTTTGTAAGACAGTGTTTATGAGAGAGGTACCTAGGTGTGAAAGTTTTAATGAACATAGCAGTAGGGATGTATATGACTTCTTTAGGGAATATGAAAAGTTTTGTCAGGCTAAGTATGGGGATAGTAAGAGAGTTTGGGCTAGGGAGTTGGGAGAATTTTTGTCAGGATATTTGCTGACGATGTATGGGGTGATAATGAGTGTAGGAGAGGTTGAGTATGAAAGTGTAAAGAAGAGGATAATTGAACAGGTAAAACGTATGAAAGGTAGTGTTAGGTATAAGCGAAAAAATGAATTTGATGAAGCACGAATGAAGGTGGGTGAAGCAATCTCGATGTATGTATGTCGGTTAGAAACATTGGCTAGAAAGAATTATGGGGACGAAGGAATAAATGAAAATAAGGAACTAATGAAGAAGTTTTTGGATACATTACCAGAGAGTGTGTGTGAGTTTATTAATTTGAAACGGAAGGAGAAAATGAGATGGACTAGAGAGAGATTGACTTGGGATGATATTTTAGGGATAGTTGAGGATTACGAGTTGGATAGGTGTATGAAAGAAAGTAAATCTGTGAGTGTAAGAACTGGAATGGAGGAAAGTGTGCCAGAATTTGGTAGTTTTAGAGATGCTGTTATGAGAGGGCCAATGAGGGCAGCTGATAGTGTAATAGATAGAAGTGTTAGGGTGAGTAATGTAGGAATACCCATGCCGAGAAATGACGGGTTTAGACAGGGAAATCAAGTTTGGAGAGATAGAAGTGCTAGTACGCAGCAAGTTTGGTTAGGTAGTGGTATCCGTGAAGAGAGGTGTTATAGGTGTGGGAAGGTAGGACATAAAAAGAACGAGTGTAGATGGGCATTAGGAGCATGTTTCGGGTGTGGAGAGACAGGGCATCGTATTAGCGACTGTAAGAAAGAGAAAGTGGTTAAGTGTTATCGGTGTGGTATGACTGGGCACATAGCGAGTGGATGCCGTAGTAATCGTATGAATGTAATTTGTGGTAATTGTGGTAAGGATGGTCATTATGCTAGAATGTGCAAGGAGCCGCGGGGTAAGTGTACTGAATGTGGTGCAGATGGGCATGTAGCTAGGGTTTGTAGAAAGAAGGGATCAAGTCAGCCAGGATGTTCGGGAAAACTAATTAATCAGAGGGTTCAGCTGGGTAAGTCCTCGTGTGTGTGGGGAGTGAATGTGATGCATGTTCGTGAGGGTTTATTGCATGAAGATGTGATGGGAGAAAGAGCACATGATTGCATGAGTGTGAAAATGATTTTTAATGGTGTAGAGTTGGTTGGTTTGATTGATACTGGTTGTGGTGTCAATTCAATGTTTAGGAATGCATATGATAAGGTAAAAGAGGTTTGTGAATTTAAGGGATGTAAGGGTGAAGTAAAAGGTATTAGTAATTTGCGTATGCCTGTGCAAGGAAAGTTGCGGGAAAATGTTATGATTGGGGGCCTGATGATGGAGGATAATGATTTTTACGTGGTCGAGGGAGCAAATGAGAAATATGACGTACTGCTTGGGTATAAATTTCTGAAAAAATGTTGTATGATTGTAGATCCAAGTGTGAATATGATAGAAATAAAGGTTAAAGGTAATATTTGTGGGGAATTTTATTTAAAGGAAGAGGCCAGAGTGAGTACGAAGGTGTGGAAGGGAGTGCCGTTGGTAGCAAAGGAAAGTGTAAAGTTATCGGGTAAGAAAGGTGAGGTTATTAGTGTAAAAGTTGCATGGCCGAGCAGTCTGGGAATTTCAAATAGTGACAAGGATGAATATGTAGTGGAAGGTATGGAAGCAGGTAATTTGGTGAAAATGAGTGCGTATATATATGATGGTGTTATGAATATGCAGGAACCCAAGGTGTATGTAAGGTTGTTGCCGAGTGTTAGGAGGAAGAGAGTACGTGGAATACGTGAGGGCGATTGCATGGGATGTATGTATACACTGATCAATGTAGAGGATGGAAGATATGTTAAGGCGAGACAGGTAATGGCTGGTAAGGTAAAGAACGATGCCGATTGGGATTACGATACGTTGAAAGGAAGAATTATGTTAGATGAGAGTATAAGTGAGGTCGAAAAGGAACGATTGCTTAATATGTTATGGGATAAGCGGAGAGTTATGAGTCTCGGTGACGATGATTGTGGGGGGTCAGACCTGCCAGAATTTAAAATAGTTCTCAGTGATGATACCCCCATATATCAGCGTCCCAGGCATTTTTCTCCGCCTATTGCCAAGGAGATAGAGGAGCAGTGTCAGGAATTAGAGCGTATGGGTGTAATAGAAAGGAGTGAGAGTGCCTGGAATAGCCCTATTGTCCCTGTACGAAAGCCTGATGGAAGTTTACGCATGTGTATTGATTATAGGAAGGTGAATGAGGTGACTGTTAAAGAACGTTTTCCAATGAATGTGGTGTCTGATTGTGTTTATAAGATGCATGGAATGAAAGTTTTTACTAAATTAGATTTGGTGCGGGGTTATTACCAGATGCCTCTGGCAGAGGGGAGCAGGCCCATTACCGCATTTTCAAGTACTAATTGTCACTTTCAATTTAAAAGGTTGAGTTTTGGTCTTGCTAATGCGCCTGCTGACTTCCAAAGAGCGATGAATGTTGTATTGGCTGGTTTCGATCGACAGAAGGTGACTGTTTTTATAGATGATATTCTGATTGCGAGCGAGACTGTTGAGGAACATATGCGGTTGCTTGAGGCAGTGTTGATGCGGTTAATTGAAGTTGGTGTGAAAATTAAGCTTGAGAAGTGTACATGGTTGTCCAGGGAGGTGGAATTTCTTGGGCATGTAGTGGGTGAATCTGGTATAAGAAAGAGTGACAAGTTTGTGAATAAGGTGCGAGAATTTCCACGTCCCCGGACTGTGCGTGAGTTGCGAGGTTTTCTTGGTTTGGTTGAGTTTGGGCGCAAGTTTGTTAGAGATTGTTCAGGTATAGGGAAGCCTTTGAATGAATGGACGGGTAAAAGGAATAGTACAAAATTGAAATGGGTTGATCGGATGATAGAAGCGTTTGAAAGGTTGAAGGAAGAGGCCGCGAAAGACGTCACTTTGGCATTTCCAGACTACAGTGAAAATGCGAATATGCTAGAGTTGTATACGGATGCGAGTGGGGTTAGTATGGGTGGTTGTTTGGTTCAAATGCAGAGAGTAAATGGAGAAGAGCATTTGAGAGCAATAGCGTATGTTAGTAAAGCATTTAATAAAGCTGAGCGGAAGTATTCGACGATTGACAGGGAATTGGCTGCAATACGATTTTGTGTGAAAGCATTGAAGGTATTTTTGTATGGTTTAAAATTCATTGTGCGTACTGACCATCAGCCCCTAGTGTATATGATAAGGAAAGAGTGTGTGAATGCAAGGGTTGCTAGGACCATAGAGGATTTGAATGAATTTGATTTTAGGTTAGAATATGTACCGGGAAATAAGAATGTGATAGCAGATGCGATGTCGAGGATGCATGGGAGGATGGAAGATAAAGAGAGTAATCAGAATTCTGAAAGGTTGCCTGAAGGTTTAGTTGTGGAGCAGATTTGTGAAGGGGAAGATATGGGATATAAGTGTATCCTAATGGGTTTAAGTAAGTTAATACAAGAGGGGTTAAATACGGAAATACCGGGTAGCGTAAGCGAGCTTAAAAGAAGGGTGATGAATGAAGTGTCAAAAGAAATGGTGTATGAGGAGGAGAGTAGTGTACTAGAAGGGGAATTATTATCAAAGATATTAATGGTGGTAAGTATGTTGTATGGTGTAACTGTGTATTTGTATTTTGGATGGAATCGACCGATGGAATATAGGGCATTTAAGGAGAATGATAGGGAATATATCTTGAGGATGCAATGTAATGAGGAATGTTGCAAATTGTTGAGTGAGAAGGATAATGGTGCAAGTGACCTTAATCTAAGATATGATGGTATAGAGGACAGTGAATATGATGATGAACATATTGGTGAAGTGAGCGACAGAATTGAAAGGAGAGTAAATGTATGTATGCATGGTGTAAAAGGAAGGATGATGACATATGTGAATATAAATGAGAATGAATATTGTAGTTTAATTGATACGGGTGCTCAAGTGTCATTAGTAAATGAGTCGGTTATCAGGGAAATTGAGAGGTACAATTGGGAAGTGAAAAGACAGTGTACGAGTGTGAGAATAGGTCAGGGAAGTTTACTTGTTTGTGAAGAAGTGAGGTTGAAGGTGAAACTAGGGAGTATGGAAGTTGAACATAATTTTATTGTAATGGGAGAGAATGAAATGCCTAATTGTTTTTTGATAGGAATAGATTTTTTGAGGTTGCACAATGTGTCAGTTGATGTTGGTAAGGGTTTGCTTTCAAAGAATGGCTGTAAGGTAATAGTAATTGAGGATAATAGTGTATTTGGCATGATTGATATTGCAAAGAGTAAAGATGATTTGTTAAGCAAAGAAGAGGTGGAAGAAATGCAAGGTGAATGTTTCGAAATAAATAGGTTACGTGAATGTATTTTAAATGGTATTAGGGTGGAAGAATGGCCGTGTGATTTGGAAGCGTATAAGAAAGTTGTTAAAAGATTTATTGTTTGTAAGAATATTGTGTATTTTTTGCATAGGGGAATGGATGAAGATATATATGTTCCTGTATTTCCAATGCATGCAGCTGTAAGTATGTGTATGGTAGTGCATGACAGGTATGGGCATATGGGGAAGAATAAATTGTGGGAATACATGCGAGAGAGGTTGTTTACGCCTGGGTTGAGTCAAATTTGTAGGGATGTAGCGACTACTTGTGAGGATTGTCAGAAGGGAAAGTATCAGAGCATGCATGCAAGCCGGCCTGTTCTGAGGTTACGTATGAAAGAGCCATTTGAGATGTTTGTGATTGATTGTGTTTCGTTGCTTGTGACTGCGAGGAGACATGTGGGAATGATTATAATGGTCGATCATATGAGCAAGTTTGCGTATGCAGTACCCATCAAGAATAAAAGAAGTGAGACTGTAGCGAGAATGGTAAGTCAAGTAATGTTGCCGATGAGTGTGTGTAAGTCTGCGAAAATGTTAAGTGACAATGGTCCGGAGTTTGTTGGATGGGAGTTTGAGCAGATGTTAAGAGAATGGGGCATTGAACATGTGTATTCGACTCCGTATATGCCAAGTGCGAATGGTTTGGCTGAAAGGACTGTAAGAACTTTGACAGAAATTTTGCGGATGATGAGTACATGTGATAATGATTGGGATTTATATGTTGGGCGTGCGTTGTGGGCGTATAATGCGACGGTGCACAAGAGTACTGGTATGTCTCCGTGTAAGTTTGTGTTGAATTTGGAAAAGATAGTTAGACCGAGATTGAGTGTGTCCGAGAATGATAGAGATGTTTGGAAGAAAGCAAATGAGAGATTTGAAAGCTACAAAGTGGGAGAGAAAGTGTTAAAAGAAGTAATTGAAAAAGGAAGAATGAATGTCAATAAGGTACATGATAAGTTTGAAGGTCCATATGAGGTGTTAGATGTTGGTTCTAGTGGGTTGAGTTATGTTTTAGGTAAAGTAAGTGTGGATGGTAGGGTGGAAAAGGTTAGGGCACACCACAATCAGTTGCGAAAATGGAAGGAGGTGCCAAGATATATTCAGGAGAATGGTATGAATAAATGGCTGAAAACGAACAAGTATGAACCGAGTATGTGTGAGGCATTAGGTTTAGAAGATAAGCAATTGGTGTTAGTAGAGTATGGAAGGAAAAAGAAGTCTGAGAATTTTACTGGGGATAAAAGACAGGAAAATTTTGTAGTTGTTGGCGGGAATCAGAATAAGCAGGACAAGGGTGTAAATGTACAGGTGAGTATGGAAGATAAATGTATTAATACAGATGAAACATGGATGAGTATGAATGATACTTATAGTGTGTGTGGTTTTTCGTTAGATGAGGCAAGAGAACGTATGACGAACACGAGAATGAAAGATAGGAGAATGATAAGCAGTATGAATGATTCTTTTGTTAAAGTAGAAAATGGTTTAGATGTAATGGATGAATTGTTGACAGAAATTAGTGGGATTTTCGGGCCAGATGAAACTGAGGTAGATGAAATAGTGAATGATATCTTAGACGAGCAGAACATAGACGGGAGTAGCAGTAGTACGTTGAATGAAAACGACATGGAAGAAGTGAATGAGAGAGTGCAGGTATATGAAGGCCCAGTTACTCGAAGCTGAGGTCCCGTTCCAGACTGCGACTGGGTTATGAGAAAAAATTAGGTATGTGTTGTGTGAGGATTTGGCAAAGTAAGGGGGGAGGAATGTGGAGGACTAATTTTATTCTAATTTATTTTTTTTGTTTTGCCAAATCGAGAGAGAGAGAGAGAGAGAGAGAGAGAGAGAGAGAGAGAGAGAGAGAGAGAGAGAGAGAGTGTGTGTGTTGTTTTAGTATTGTTAAATAGAGACATTTTATTTGCTTTAGCTTTGTCATTAATGAGAGAGAGAGAGAGAGAGAGAGAGAGAGAGAGAGAGAGAGAGAGAGAGAGAGAGTGAGTGTGGGTGTTTATTTACTTAAGTTTTGTCAAACCGCAAGAGAGAGAAAGTGTTTATTTGCTTAGTTTTGTGAGAGAGAGAGAGAGAGAGAGAGAGAGAGAGAGAGAGAAAGAGAGAAAGAGTGTTTATTTGCTTTAGTTTTGTCAGAGAGAGAGAGAGAATTTCATTTGCTTTAGTTTTGTTAGATCGCGCGTGCGCGAGAGAGTATGTGTGTATGTGCGTTTGTGAGTGCGTGTTTTGTGTGTCCGCGGTGCGCGCCGAAGAACAAGGGTAATTAGCGAATGACTGTTTGTAGTTGGAAAGACTGTCGGTATATTTGAGGTTGTTTGTTTACCTTTTTAGCTAGGATAGGGCGGTGATGAATGTCTTGGGCGAAAGCATTGGATCTTGGACTGTAGAAGGAGTTGGTTCTATTTTTTTTGTTCTTCGAAAGCCGGCTGTTTAGTGTTTTTTTATATTCGGAGTAAGTACTGTTTTTATTTATTTTTGTTAGGCGCGTTCGTGAATGATAGAAAGTTTATTGTTTATCTTTGATTATAGTGCGATAGTTAAGTTAGTTAGGAGTGTTCATAAGTGTTTTTCTTTTTTATTTTGGCAGGCCGTGATTCCTCCTTTGGAGAGGTTTTCTTGAATGTAAAATTGTTTGTTGACGACTTGGCCTGTAACAGAACTTGATAGGACTGCTCAGATTAATTTACTTGTTGACGACCCGGACCAAATTTACTTCTGATTGCTGTTGATGATGATGATACCGATAAGGATGATGATGATGATGATTACGCTCACGGACTAAATCAATTAAAACATTTTGTATTGACTGAGTGTCAGTGTTGCCATATTGTGGCGTTGCAACCGAGTTGTGGGGTTGAGCTATAAAAGGACTGTTGGCCCTTGTGTGGACAACGATGTCCACACATAAACAAATATTGGTTTTGGTGTGTGGGGTAATTTTAGGTCTGTTAGGGTTTTTGCGGGTTATATGAATGGTGCTTTTGGTTATTATATATTATATTATTTGGTGTTAAGTTTTGATTAGTTGTAAGTGTTGGTAATTTGATTGTGGATGGTTATTGATTTATTTATTATAGTTGTTAGAATATAGTGTTAAGGATATGTTTTGTTTTGATTTTTGTCCTTTCGTCCAAGAGTCCCGCTGCTGATAACGTAAGGGGAAAGTTTGTTTTGTGGAGACCATTGTAAGTAAGTAAGATTCAAGGGTGTGGGGGTTGTTTTGTTTACATCCCGCCACAATATATATATATATATATATATATATATATATATATATATATATATATATATATATATATATATATATACACATATATATATATATATATATATATATATATATATATATATATATATATATATATATATATATATATATATATTATAACTTTCATAATAAAAGGAGACTCGATACTAACAAAACTTCAGTGTCTGGCATGTTCCTTTATTAGATCATGTATCAAAGTGATCCCCAGTGTATAAACAAAATTCCGTTGGGTCTACGTCTGACATTTCACGACCTTGAAATCTTGCCCACAAAGAATGGCTGCAATATTTCTTTAGCCTGTCGTGTTTTTTCCTTTTGATTTGACACATCCAATTTATTGTTTTTTTTTCCAGACTCTCTCTCTCTCTCTCTCTCTCTCTCTCTCTCTCTCTCTCTCTCTCTCTCTCTCTCTCTCTCCAATTTTGACGTAGAAAAGTAGTGCTTCTTGCTGTACACTTAGGGTTTTGCCGAGCCCCTTATGCCCATGGCTCCACTCACTTTTTAGCTTTCTACTACATCTCTGTAACCTTTTGCCCTTTTTCATATTTACTCTTTACTATTATATGGTTGTTGTGGCCTTGATGAATATGTCTCTGCCTAGTGATCGCTCTTCACACTCACCAAGAGAGATTAATTCACCAAGATTTCAATTGGGCTCCACAAGACACTAGGAGAGTTGGAAGACCCAGGCCTACATGGCTGTAGAATTTGAAGCGTGAAGTAGGAGATGATGAGTGGAGAAGTATTAATTTAAAAGACAACTGGCGAAATCTAGCCTAGGCCCTCTGCGTCAATAGGCGTAGGTGGAGATGATGATGATGGTGATAGGTCTATCTGCTGAGTCATCAGCAGCCATTTCCTGGCCCTCCCTGGTCCTAGCTTGGATAGAGAAGTGGCTTTGGTGCTGATCATATGATACATGGTCAGTCTCTAGGGCATTGTCCTTCTTGCTAGGGCAATATCACTGTCCTTTGCCTCTGCAATTCATGAGTTGCCTTTAGTGCTACCGAAGGGTTTTTCTCTAGTAGTACAATGCTTCCAAATGGGTTTTAATACACCGGTAAAGGAACTCATGGTATGAATTCATAGATCAAACCAAAATTTTCTTCCATTTTACTTGTGAAGCCACTTAAATTACCCTTATTAAAAGAAGGAGATTATGCACTCCACTCTAAAGACTTGACCCCCCCAAAATCGAAAAAGTAATAGTATACTATAAATCTAAAACATTAAATTTATAAGATAAAAAAAAGATATAAGAAATCACCTTAGAAAATGGTCTAACAACAGCTAATTTGGTGATAGCACGAACACTCATACATGGAATATATCTACAAAAATGCCTAATCAGTACTACGTCAAACCACCGAAAACTGAATTAATCATTACCCCATTCACGCAAAATCTTCCATTTATCATCTAACCAGAAGTTTTTAATAATTCATTATCTTTCTTCCAAGATTCCATATTTACAGTTATTTTTCACCAACCGGTCTCTCCCATTTTCTCCACATGATCAAACCCTCTCAACCCCATGAAAATAATTACTTCTAATGAGTCGTTTAATAATTACCTGTGGTATAGATAACTGAAAATTTATTCTTTTAACAACCCTGTCTGGAAAGAGCTATCAAGAATATGATGCTATTAGTGACAATAACTCTTGATTAGAAATTATATAATAATAACGAGAAAAAGACCTTTCTTTAAAGAGAAAAAAATCATCTTGTAGAAATTTACTGAACCTCCAGCATTTTTTACTTGATAGAAGAACAATGATTTAAGCTTTCAATCTCGAAAATAAGGGATTAGTTATATAATCAAACCCCTAAGTAGTACTCTTTAAAGCTCTAGAAGCAGTAAATAAGATGATTAACTACTCGGGGCCATGAAGCGAATTATCCCAGAAGGGCTTGAAGGATTACTAAAGGCCTGACTTCCACTCTGGCAAAATACGATGGGATCGTGAGACCTCCCGGTTACGGAGGAAAATCGTATAGGTCATAAGATGAGAGAGAGAGAGAGAGAGAGAGAGAGAGAGAGAGAGAGAGAGAGAGAGAGAGAGAGAGAGAGAGAGAGAGAGAGAGTTGTTGCTACAAGAAGTGTTAAATACTAACGATATTTTACAATATGATATACTCTTGTTATATCAAATTAAGCAACTTCATTTATATCTTACCAAATATTTACCTTCAGTGATGAATGCTGGCAAAAATTATTATTTTTATTAATATTATTATTATTATTAGAGAGAGAGAGAGAGAGAGAGAGAGAGAGAGAGAGAGAGAGAGAGAGAGAGAGAGAGAGAGAGAGAGAGAGGTATTAAAGGTTTACGTTATTCTACGCACATATTTTGTTGTATAAAATTAATTAGGTTCTTTTACAATATCTTGCTAATTGAATGAATGAAGAAACTTATAGATTCTATTAATTTTTCTGAAATTCATTTTTATTATTATTATTATTATTATTATTATTATTATTATTATTATTATTATTATTATTATTATTATTATTAGCCAAGCTGTAACCCTAGTTGGAAAAACGGGATGGTATAAGCCCAAGGTCTTAAACAGGAAAAAAATAGCCCAGTGAAGAAAGGAAATAAGGGAATAAATAAACTAAATGATGAGTAATGACCAATTTAAATTATATGTTTTAAGAACAATAACAACATTAAAATAGATTTTCCAAAAATAAACAATAAAAAAGAGACTCATGTCAGCCTGTTCAACATAAAAACATTTGCAGCAAGTTTGAACTTTTGAAGTTCCACCGATTCATTCACCTGATTAGGAAGATAATTTTACAACTTGGTCACAGCTGGAATAAAACTTCTAGAATACTGTGCAGTATTGAACCTCATGATAGAGAAGGCATGACTATTATCGATATAATTTGAGAATATCATCAATAAGACTGAAATGAAAAATGACAGGCCTCGAATATATTATTTTTTTTTTTTCAAACTAAAATTTCTTATTTTAATAATTATGACTTATTTCGAATATATTATGCTGTTTTTAATTGAAATTTCATGTTTTAATCGCTATCTTTTGTAATATTTGTGTTAGAAGTTATCAAGGTAGAAATTTTGTACGATATCTGGGGCAATAAAATGGTAAATAATTTTGTTAAATCAACACAATATTCGTGTCTTGGGTTGTCTGACCACCGAGGTATCATTTTATAAGCAATTGTATTTTGTTATTTTCCATTTTAATTCTTGCTCCTAGAAATACATTATTATTATCATTATTATTAGCTAAACTATAACCCTAGTTGGAAAAGCAAGATGTTATAAGCCCAAGGGCTTCAACAGGGAAAAATAGCCCAATTAGGAAAGGAAATAAGGAAATTTATAAACTATATGAGAAATAATGAACAATTAAAATAAAATATTTCAAGAACAGTAACATCACTAAAACATATTTCATATACAAACTATATAAAGACTTATGTCAGCCTGTTGAACATAAAAACATTTGCTGTAAGTTTGAACTTTCGAAGTTACAATTGAACACAATTACCCTAATCCCAATCCCTCAGGTCTCAGCTCTTTCCCAGTTGCATCGATTCTGATGTAAACTTCCTGGTTTTATTCTCACTATCATCATCATTACCTCCTCCTACGCCCATTGACGAAAAGGGCCTCTGTTATATTTTGACAGTCGTCTCTTTCTTGAGCTTTTAAATCAATGCTTCTCTAGTCATCATAGTTCCTGTTTTACATGCTGCAATACATATGGGATATATAATTGGGTCTGTTGATTACCTCCGCCAACGATGTTGGAAGGAGGTTATGTTTTACCCCTGTTTGTGTGTTTTTGTGTTTGTGTTTGTTTGTGAACAGCTTCTTGGCCACAATTTCAATCGTAGAGTAATGAAACTTGCAGGGATTAACTGCTATTTAAAAATCTGCAAATGAATGAATTTTGGAAGGTCAAGGTCAAAATCACGGTCAAACAAAATGTCCAATTCACGTAATCAGCCATAAGTTAGGATATCGTTGACACAAATGCTTCAAATTTGGTTCATATTTGAGTATATGAAAATTCACGACAATTAATACATGTTAAGGTCAAAGGTCAACATCAAGTCCAAGGTCTAGGTCAAGCAAAAGATCGAATTCCGGTCATCAACTTTACGGCCCAATTTCTAATCGTAAAGTAATGAAACTTGCAGAGATTTTAAACTGTTATGTAAACATTTGTTAAGGTCAAGGGTCGAGGTCGAGCAGAAGGTGAAAATCTGGTCATCAAAAATACAGCCACAATTTTAATCGTAATAAAACGGGCAGGGATTTTAAACTATTATGTAAACATCTATTAAGGTTGAAGGTCAAGGTTAAGCAAAAGGTCAAAATCTGGTTATCAAGTACAGGGCCAAAATTTGTGTCGTAAAGTAATGAAATTTGCAGGGATTTTAAATTGTTGTGTAAAGAGCTGGAAATGATTAATTTATTTTGGGATAGGCACGCTGGTTTCGAGAAATAAGCTGATGTGGCGGAGGTCTGGGCTCTACTGTGTGCCCCTCTAGTTTATTTTGTAATGAATCAATGTGTATTGACGCAACCCCGCCTACTATATACGTGCACAGTCATCTATATTTAATTTGATATTTCAAACCATTTGTAT
>NC_090731.1:67821845-67859345 GCF_036898095.1 Palaemon carinicauda | reverse complement strand
GTGTTGGAGTCATCGAGGGGGATGTCTTCCCAATGAAGGGATATGCGGGATGTCCTACATGCTTGATATTCTGGATCCTGTCCTTGGGCTTCAGCCAAGACATTGTAATCCAATTCCAGTTGAACGACGGCCAACGTGTTTCTTTACAGTGCATCGGCTACGGAATTCATTTTCCCAGGGATGTGTTGAGGAGTGCAATTGTATTCAACCACGGTGGAGAGATGTCCGCATTGATGGGCGGACCAGGCATCAGACTGTCGAGTGAAGGCGTGCACCAGAGGCATGTAGTCTGTGCGAATAGCGAAAGGCATACCTTCTAAGAAATTGCGAAATTGACGAACAGCCAAGTGCACCGCCAGCAATTCGCGATCGAAGGTAGAATAACCTGCTTCTGCCTTGGACACTTTTCTGCTGAAGAAGGCCATTGGGCGGGGCAAGCCGTTGACTACCTGCTCAAGTACTGCACCAATAGCGACGTTGCTGGCATTGGTAGAGAGAAGGAGAAGCGCATGTGGGACAGGAAAAGAGAGAGCAGCAGCGTTTGATAAGGCATTGTTTGCGTTTCAGAAGGCTGCTTCTTGAAGGGGACCCCACTTCAGGTCTTTTGGCTTGTCCTTGAGGGAGGCATAGAGGGGAGCAAGAGTGGTGGCACTGGCTGGCAGAAAGCGGTGATAATAGTTGATCATGCCCAAGAATTCCTACGGTGCTTTGACAGTCGAGGGTGTGGGGAAGTTCTGAACGGTTACTACCTTCTCAGGAAGGGGATGTACTCCTTCAGGAGTGATGCGGTGCCCTAAGAACGACACTTCGTTGGTGCCAAAGGTGCACTTGTTGTATCTGACTACAAGGCCGTTTTGTTGTAGGCGGTCGAGCACGATGCGCAGGTGATGGAGGTGTTCCTCTTTTGAGGAAGAAAACACAAGTATGTCGTCCATGTAACATACACAGAAGGGAAGGTCCCCTAAGATGCCATCCATGAGACGTTGAAAAGTGGCCCCAGCATTAGGAAGGCAAAAACAGGAGTAATTGAAGGTGTATGTACCAAAGGGAGTGGTGATGGCGGTGTTGGGGAGGTCTTTTGGGTTCATGGGCACCTGATAATACCCCTTCAGGAGGTCGGGGATATAGAAAACCTTCGCTTTGTGGGGGTAGGAGGTCACGTCGGCAATGTTTGGGAGGGGGTGGTGATTCGGTTCTGTTTGCATGTTCAGGCGTCTGTAATCCCCACATGGAAGTAGGAAAACTGCGGCTGATGGGCGGCAGTAAGTGGCTGTAGAAGTCGTTTGTTGTGGCGCAAGCGAGTGGTGGGTGATAGGTGGCTCTGTCGCCGCTCCGGCACGTCATGGGGTAGGCTTGTGTGTCGTATGGCATTCACGTCAGCTTCTGTTGACGTTGAATAGGTGTTCTCTTTGTTAGGAGTGGAGGCATTGATGGAGGTCTTGAAGGTCGTGAAGTGGCTGCCCATAAGGGCATTGGCTTTGGTCATCAAGTCCTTTATGGGTAAACTATTGACATCGGGTATGACAGCATGTACAGGTTCGCGTAAACGGCGTACTCAAAGGGCAAGAAGTAGGTTCACCTCATGAGGAGAGCCGTCTGTGGCAGGTTGCGGTCGACCGATACTGGTCATTTCCCTGAGGGCGAGCTAAGCCCTTTGGTCTCCCAACGGTTGTTGAGAGAGCTGAAAAAGCTTTTCTATACAGGTGGCTGGCGACGGCGAGTACTGTTGCAGAAGATATGTTTTGAGGGCATCATAAGCTACTGGGGTGTCCCCTTGTTCACAAAACCAGTCTCGGAGATTTCCGGGATGGTGTCCTCGGGTATCGCTGCGAGAACATAATCTGCTTTGGTGGTTGAGCGAGTCAAGTCCTTGATGCGGAACTGGACTTCTGCACGCTGAAGCAAGCAAACGCCTCTCTGTTGGCGAACGACGAAAGTTTGAATGGGGTGGCGCCACCTTCTGTGGAATCTGTCACAGTAAAAGTGGAGGGGGGGGAGGGAAGGCGGGAGGAGCGAGTCTACTTCCGGGGTCACCAATGTGACGGGCCAAGAGTAGGTGGTGACTCAAAGGCGGTGTGAAAGCTGCTAAGTACTTTATTATAGACACATCGAGTATATATACACACTAGGTCCCAGCAAGGTCACAGAATACAACATGCTATTTCTTGTCCAACCGGCAACTAGTTCTGTTAATAGTTAACATTGAAAAATAGGCAGACATGTTCATGCAAGTTGCTGTCAGTACGAGGGGAGAGCGAACATACAAAGGATAATATATACAAAAAAGAGAAAAGTCGTTACTATGTACGATCGTGTGACACACAGGCGGTGCAATCTTGAGCTTTTACTTCATTACTTCTCCATTCATCATCTCCTACTTCGCGCTTTATAGTCCTCAGCCATGTAGGTCTGGGTCTTCCAACTCTTCCAGTGCTTGTGGAGCATTATGACTTGGCATACCTTAACGTTGTGAAAGGGTTTCCATATAACCTCGATCAGCAACGTTGAACAAGTCAGGGGTACCCATACTAGGTTGGTTTGCTGTGAGCTATCAGTGTCAAATATCCCTCCATCACCAAACCACATTACCATACATAGTGATGAAAACTGGCCAAACCCCAGACATGAATGAAGACATGTCTGATGTCTTTGTCCTGCAGTGGACTAAAAATTGCTGCATTTGTTGTTGTTGTGTTATATATATATATATATATATATATATATATATATATATATATATATATATATATATATATATATATATATATACACACACACTTTATACATATACATGTATATGTATATATATATATATATATATATATATATATATACATACATATCAATATATATATATATATATATATATATATATATATATATATATATATATATATATATATATATATATATATATATCAATATGTATATATATATATATATATATATATATACATATCAAAATATATATATATATATATATATATATATATATATATATATATATATATATATACATATCAAAATATATATATATATATATATATATATATATATATATATATATATATATATATATATATATATATATATATATATATATATATACACACACCTATACATATACATGTATATATATATATATATATATATATATATATATATATATATATATATATATATATATATATATATATATATATATATTTATTTATTTCGATCACGTGACTGGCTCTCCCCGTCCCTCGGGTGGAGTTGGTCGGAAAGACAAAGGGTGTGTTCATATCTTTTTAAACGTTTAGCCATCACTTTTGACGGGTTACGTACACTAGTACTTATATAGTTAGTTATATTTGATAATATTTACGGATAAATTTATCAGAAAATGTATCGTTGACAATGTCATTTTGGTAATATGACAATACATGATTTAATTTCAACGTTCCTGAAATGCAGAGGAATAAACGGTTTTATCTTGGAATACAGCAGATGTTGCTTTTGTAGTAAAACTAGATATTCCCTGAGAGCTTTTTCCTATTTTTGGAATATGTTTATGTTCACGTGTTACTCTCACAATTAACAAAGTCGTTCACAAGGTGTCACTCCTTTGCAACCTCATCACAGTCCAATGACTGACAGAACACAGAAATTACACCTGTCTGAGCTAATAACTATCCTATAAAATGCGCTTGATCTCGTTTTAATTAGTCAGAAGTAGGATTCAAGCGTGTCAGTCCTTTGCAACCTCATCACAGTCCAATGACTGACAGAACATACAGAAACTACAACTGTGTGAGCAACTTACCACCCCATAAAATGCGTCTGATCTCCTTTTAATTAGTCGGAAGTAGAATTCCTGACCCAGAAATCTTGTTCTTTACCTAAACTTTCATGAGTTAAGGAATTTTGCTCTTAGTAGCTCCATATATTCCCTGTTTACCTGTATCCAGAGAGTGTGAATAAACAGAATCCTTGATGATAGATTATTGCTCATAGATGCATTGGCAATGGAGATCTTCAAGATGAATTTTCTTATGTATAGAACTGTAGATTATCTCCAATAGAATTCATTTATATTTGGTCCATTGTCAGCTACGATCATCTTCTTGAGCATTCTTTGTCTAGATGACGTCCTTCAGAGTCCCCTGAAGGTGTTAGCTGCTAGGAAGCAACATAAGATCCCTTTTCACGTTTTCGAAGGTATCAAGAAGAAATGAGAGCTAGGACTCCGTGACAGACAATAAGAGATTAGCTGTCTTTACTAGATCTTCCTAAAGGAGGGTTACTGACGATCCTTTTTGTTTTTGTTCTCAACTGAGAATGCTGCAGAGACCTCCAGAAGATCAAAGTTTTGTCTGTTTTAAGCTTTTTCTTCCTTAAAGTTGTGATATTACTGACAAGTTATTAGATCCCGAATCTTCTTGGCAAAGGCCAGGTACAGCAGAGGAACAGGAAGATGAAAAGCAACATCTTTCCTCTTCAGAGACGATTTGCTTCTGCGCAGGTAAGAACTTCCTAGACTCTGTCAGATGATAGCCATAGGTAACTGGTCCAGACTGTACTGAATCCGAGAAGGCAGAGTTTCAGTCTTGTTTTCTTCAGTAGTTATCCCTGATTAGGACTGTAAGTTGCTTCGGTGAAGCCCTTTGATCAGCGATCAAAGGCAGAAGGTGTGTGATAGGCAGACAAAGTTGCACTCCCCATGCATCCTGACAATGACTTCACTCCTCTTTAACAAAGTTGATTTAGAAGTATCACCTCGGAAAGATTCCTTGAAGGCAGCATTTAGAAGGTAGAGGTAATATGGTTCACAGGTCACTCATCCCTCTACTGCCTCTGGACCCAGCAGTTTCTACCGTGGCCTCATCCATTTCAGACGAGTAATTGGCCAACCAGCATATCACATTTACAGCTTTGAAAGCAAGTGTCATAGAAGCCTCAACAATGACTACCCTGTAGGAATCCTCATAACTGGATCACTCGTTAGGCACCATGGGATACTTAGCCTCAAATATAGAACTCTCTGATACTGAGAAGGAGTGGCAGTTTACAAACCTCACTCAGTCGAGGCAAAAACAGTAAAGATTTTGGTTCACCAGGCAGCTAAACAGTGGCCCTATTAAATTCCTAATTAGTAGGATGCAGTTACCTCCAAGTTCATGACGTAGGTAGACCAGGTATTGAACCTCATGAATTTCTTGCTCAGAATTCCTTTGCTGTTTCTAGACAGAGTGGAACAAACGTCAAACAAATTGGGTAAATCCAGCCAAGATGCATACCTCCATCAAGTGTTCTTTTAAGAGACCACAGCCTGCAAGCTCCAATATCTATAACAAACGATCTCCTCTGCTTAGCAAGCTCCCACACCAGCTCTTAGACAGTTGAGGAGACATGACTGCTGAAGCCCTCTGATTCTGGTCATTCATCTTGCCAGTGAAGAGGCCAGATCCAGAATTGTAGCGGAAAAGATAGACAAGGCCCTCGATTACGCCAGGGATATAAATTTCACCACTCATCACTTCCAGTGAAGGGATGCCTGGCAAAGAAATTGACGAGGTGGCAATTTCAAGGAGCAGAGAAGTGGACATACTTCAGTTTGGATACTGC
This sequence comes from Palaemon carinicauda, assembly GCF_036898095.1. Classification (NCBI taxonomy): domain Eukaryota; kingdom Metazoa; phylum Arthropoda; class Malacostraca; order Decapoda; family Palaemonidae; genus Palaemon; species Palaemon carinicauda. Next base: position 67,853,738 of record NC_090731.1, on the reverse strand, counting down.
CTGACGTTCATTAGCACTCCCCTACCCTACCCTCATGGTAGCTATGACGACAAAGTCATACTACTACTACCTATAGTCAAACCGAAAGAAAGTGGCGGATGAGAGAAGCTCTTTTCTCAATGCGTCGTATCTACATAAAAAATTTCGGACATTATACCTTCAAGACCACCCGGCGAAAATAGGAATGGCGAATCAGAAATGCGTATTCACTGATTTATTGTGTCAGGCTTATCCTGTCTTTGTCCAAAAGGAGTTTGACAATTAGATATTAACCTTTTAACTCCCGGTTATTCCCACTTTCATAGTTTTAGTTATCAATTTATATATATATCTATGTATATATATATATATATATATATATATATATATATATATATATATATATATATATATATATATATATATATATATATATATATATATATATATATATATATATATATATATATATTTTATTTCGATCACGTGACTGGCTCTCCCCGTCCCTCGGGTGGAGTTGGTTGGAAAGACAAAGGGTGTGGTCATATCTTTTTAAACGTTTAGCCGTCACTTTTGACGGGTTACGTACACTAGTACTTATATAGGTAGTTAGATTTGCTACTATTTACGGATAAATTTATCAGAAAATGTATCGTTGACAATGTCATTTTGGTAATATGACAATACATGATTTAATTTCAACATTCCTGAAATGCAGAAGAATAAACGATTTTATCTTGGAATACAGTAGGTTTGCTTTTGTAGTAAAACTAGAAATTCCCTGAGAGCTTTTTCCTATTTTTGGAATATGTTTATGTTCACGTGTTACTCCCACAATTAACAAAGTCGTTCACAAGGTGTCACTCCTTTGCAACCTCATCACAGTCCAATGACTGACAGAACCCACAGAAATTACACCTGTCTGAGCTACTAACTATCCTATAAAGTGCGCCTGATCTCGTTTTAATTAGTCAGAAGTAGGATTCAAGCGTGTCAGTCCTTTGCAACCTCATCACAGTCCAATGACTGACAGAACATACAGAAACTACAACTGTGTGAGCGACTTTCCACCCTATAAAATGCGTCTGATCTCCTTTTAATTAGTCGGAAGTAGAATTCCTGACCCAGAAATCTTGTTCTTCACCTAAACTTTCATGAGTTAAGGAATTTTGCTCCTAGTAGCTCCATATATTCCCTGTTTACCTGTATCCAGAGAGCGTGCAAAAACAGAATCCTTGATGATAGATTCTTGCTCCTAGATGCATTGGCAATGGAGATCTTCAAGATTAATTTTCTTATGTAGAGAACTGTAGATTATCTCCAATAGAATTCATTCATAATTGGTCCATTGTCAGCTACGATCATCTTCATGAGCATTCTTTGTCTAGATGACGTCCTTCAGAGTCCCCTGAAGGTGTTAGCTGCTAGGAAAAAACATAAGATCCCTTTTCACGTTTTCGAAGGTATCAAGAAGAAATGAGAGCTAGGACTCCGTGACAGACAATAAGAGATTAGCTGTCTTTACTAGATCTTCCTAAAGGAGGGTTACTGACAATCCTTTTTATTTTTGTTCTAAACTAAGAATGCTGCAGAGACCTCCAGAAGATCAAAGTTTTGTCTGTTTTAACCTTTTCCTTCCCTAAAGTTGTGATATTACTGACAAGTTATTAGATCCCGAATCTTCTTGGCAAAGGCCAGGTACAGCAGAGGAACAGGAAGATGAAAAGCAACATCTTTCCTCTTCAGAGACGATTTGCTTCTGCCGAGGTAAGAACTTCCTAGACTCTGTCAGATGATTGCCATAGGTAACTGGTCCAGACTGTACTGAATCCGAGGAGGCAGAGTTTGAGTCTTGTTTTCTTCAGGTGTTATCCCTGATTAGGACTGTAAGTTGCCTCGGTGAAGCCCTTTGATCACCGATCAAAGGCAGAAGGTGTGTGATAGGCAGACAAAGTTGCACTCCCCATGCATCCTGACAATGACTTCACTCCCCTTTAACAAAGTTGATTTGGAAGTATCACCTCGGAAAGACTCCTTGAAGGCAGCATTTAGAAGGTAGAGGTAATATGGTTCACAGGTCACTCATCCCTCTACTGCCTCTGGACCCAGCAGTTTCTACCGTGGCCTCATCCATTTCAGACGAGTAATTGGCCAACCAGCATATCACATTTACAGCTTTGAAAGCAAGTGTCATAGAAGCCTCAACAATGACTATCCTGTAGGAATCCTCATAACTGGATCACTCGTTAGGCACCATGGGATACTTAGCCTCAAATATAGAACTCTCTGATACTGAGATGGAGTGGCAGTTCACAAACCTCACTCAGTCGAGGCAACAACAGTAAAGATTTTGGTTCACCAGGCAGCTAAACAGTGGCCCAATTAAATTCCTAATTAGTAGGATGCAGTTACCTCCAAGTTCATGACGTAGGTAGACCAAGTATTGAACCTCATGAATTTCTTGCTCAGAATTCCTTTGCTGTTTCTAGACAAAGTGGAACAAACGTCAAACAAATTGGGTAAATCCAGCCAAGATGCATTCCTCCATCAAGTGTTCTTTCAGGAGACCACAGCCTGCAAGCTCCAATATTTAAAACAAACCATCTCCTCTGCTTAGGCAAGCTCCCACACCAGCTCTTAGACAGTTGAGGAGACATGACTGCTGAAGCCCTCTGATTCTGGTCATTCATCTTGCCAATGAAGAGGCCAGATCCAGAATTGTAGCGGAAAAGATAGACAAGGCCCTCGATTACGCCAGGGATATAAATTTCATCACTCATCACTTCCAGTGAAGGGATGCCTGGCAAAGAAATTGACGAGGTGGCAATTTCAAGGAGCAGAGCAGTGGACATACTTTAGTTTGGATACTGCCTGACGTTAATTAGCACTCCCCTACTCTACCCTCATGGTAGCTATGACGACATAGTCATACTACTACTACCTATAGTCAAACCAAAAGAAAGTGGAGGATGAGAGAAGCTCTTTTCTCAATGCGTCGTATCTACATAAAAAAATTTTGGACATCATACCTTCAAGACCACCCGGCGAAAATAGGAACGGCGAATCTGAACTGCGTATTCACTGATTTATTGTGTCAGGCTTATCCTGTCTTTGTCCAAAAGGAGTTTGACAATTAGATATTAACCTTTTAACTCCCGGTTATTCCCACTTTCAGAGTTTTAGTTCTCAATTTATTGGAATTAATCGATTTATGTACATTTTGCTTTCATGACAACCCCTTCTCTCTCTCTCTCTCTCTCTCTCTCTCTCTCTCTCTCTCTCTCTCTCTCTCTCTCTCTCTCTCTATATATATATATATATATATATATATATATATATATATATATATATATATATATATATATATATATATATATATATATATACATATATATATATATATATATATATATATATATATATATATATATATATATATATATATATATATATATACATATATATATGTATATACATAAATATATATATATATATATATATATATATATATATATATATATATATATATATATATATATATATATATATATATATATATATATATATATTTATTTCGATCACGTGACTGGCTCTCCCCGTCCCTCGTGTGGAGTTGGTTGGAAAGACAAAGGGTGTGGTCATATCTTTTTAAACGTTTAGCCGTCACTTTTGATGGGTTACGTACACTAGTACTTATATAGTTAGTTAGGTTTGCTACTATTTACGGATAAATTTATCAGAAAATATATCGTTGACAATGTCATTTTGGTGATATGACAATACATGATTTAATATCAACGTTCCTGAAATACAGAGGAATAAACGATTTTATCTTGGAATACAGCAGGTGTTACTTTTGTAGTAAAACTAGAAATTCCCTGAGAGTTTTTTCCTATTTTTGGAATATGTTTACGTTCACGTGTTACTCTCACAATTAACAAAGTCGTTCACAAGGTGTCACTCCTTTGCAACCTCATCACAGTCCAATGACTGACAGAACACACAGAAATTACACCTGTGTGAGCTACTAACTATCCTATAAAATGCGCCTGATCTCGTTTTAATTAGTCAGAAGTAGTATTCAGGCGTGTCAGTCTTTTGCAACCTCATCACAGTCCAATGAATGACAGAACATACAGAAACTACAACTGTGTGAGCGACTTTCCACCCCATAAAATGCGTCTGATCTCCTTTTAATTAGTCGGAAGTAGAATTCTTGACCCAGAAATCTTGTTCTTTACCTAAACTTTCATGAGTTAAGGAATTTTGCTCTTAGTAGCTCCATATATTCCCTGTTTACCTGTATCCAGAGAGCGTGCATAAATAGAATCCTTGATGATAGATTCTTGCTCTTAGATGCATTGGCTATGGAGATCTTCAAGATGAATTTTCTTATGTAGAGAACTGTAGATTATCTCCAATAGAATTAATTCATAATTGGTCCATTGTCAGCTACGATCATCTTCTTGAGCATTCTTTGTCTAGATGACGTCCTTCAGAGTCCCCTGAAGGTGTTAGCTGCTAGGAAGAAACATAAGATCCCTTTTCACGTTTTCGAAGGTATCAAGAAGAAATCAGAGCTAGGACTCCGTGACAGACAATAAGAGATTAGCTGTCTTTACTAGATCTTCCTAAAGGAGGATTACTGACGATCCTTTTTATTTTCGTTCTCAACTGAGAATGCTGCAGAGACCTCCAGAAGATCAAAGTTTTGTCTGTTTTAACCTTTTTCTTCCCTAAAGTTGTGATATTACTGACAAGTTATTAGATCCCGAATCTTCTTGGCAAAGGGCAGGTATAGCAGAGGAACAGGAAGATGAAAAGCAACATCTTTCCTCTTCAGAGACGATTTGCTTCTGCCGAGGTAAGAACTTCCTAGACTCTGTCAGATGATAGCCATAGGTAACTGGTCCAGACTGTACTGAATCCGAGGAGGCAGAGTTTGAGTCTTGTTTTCTTCAGGTGTTATCCTGGATTAGGACTGTAAGTTGCCTCGGTGTTGCCTCGGTGAAGCCCTTTGATCACAGATCAAAGGCAGAAGGTGTGTGATAGGCAGACAAAGTTGCACTCCCCATGCATCCTGACAATGACTTCACTCCCCTTTAACAAAGTTGATTTGGAAGTATCACCTCGGAAAGACTCCTTGAAGGCAGCATTTAGAAGGTAGAGGTAATATGGTTCACAGGTCACTCATCCCTCTACTGCCTCTGAACCCAGCAGTTTCTACCGTGGCCTCATCCATTTCAGACGAGTAATTGGCCAACCAGCATATCACATTTACAGTTTGAAAGCAAGTGTCATAGAAGCCTCAACAATGACTACCCTGTAGGAATCCTCATAACTGGATCACTCGTTAAGCACCATGGGATACTTAGCCTCAAATATAGAACTCTCTGATACTGAGATGGAGTGGCAGTTTACAAACCTCACTCAGTCGAGGCAAAAACAATAAAGATTTTGGTTCACCAGGCAGCTGAACAGTGGCCCTATTAAATTCCTAATTAGTAGGATGCAGTTACTTCCAAGTTCATGACGTAGGTAGACCAGGTATTGAACCTCATGAATTTCTTGCTCAGAATTCCTTTGCTGTTTCTAGACAAAGTGGAACAAACGTCAAACAAATTGGGTAAATCCAGCCAAGATGCATTCCTCCATCAAGTGTTCTTTTAAGAGACCACAGCCTGCAAGCTCCAATATCTATAACAAACGATCTCCTCTGCTTAGCAAGCTCCCACACCAGCTCTTAGACAGTTGAGGAGACATGACTGCTGAAGCCCTCTGATTCTGGTCATTCATCTTGCCAGTGAAGAGGCCAGATCCAGAATTGTAGCGGAAAATATAGACAAGGCCCTCGATTACGCCTGGGATATAAATTTCACCACTCATCACTTCCAGTGAAGGGATGCCTGGCAAAGAAATTGACGAGGTGGCAATTTCAAGGAGCAGAGCAGTGGACATACTTTAGTTTGGATACTGCCTGCCGTTCATTAGCACTCCCCTAACCTACCCTCATGGTAGCTATGACGACATAGTCATACTACTACTACCTATAGTCAAACCAAAAGAAAGTGGCGGATGAGAGAAGCTCTTTTCTCAATGCGTCGTATCTACATAAAAAAATTTCGGACATCATACCTTCAAGACCACCCGGCGAAAATAGGAACGGCGAATCTGAACTGCGTATTCACTGATTTATTGTGTCAGGCTTATCCTGTCTTTGTCCAAAAGGAGTTTGACAATTAGATATTAACCTTTTAACTCCCGGTTATTCCCATTTTCATAGTTTTAGTTCTCAATTTATTGGATTTAATCGATTTATGTACATTTTGCTTTCATGACAACCCCCTCTTCTCTCTCTCTCTCTCTCTCTCTCTCTCTCTCTCTCTCTCTCTCTCTCTCTCTCTCTCTCTCTCTCTCTCTCTATATATATATATATATATATATATATAAATATATATATATATATATATATATATATATATATATATATATATATATATATATATATATATAAATATATATATATATATATATATATATATATATATATATATATATATATATGTATACATATATATATAAATATATATATATATATATATATATATATATATATATATATATATATATATATATACACACACATATACACACATATATATATATACATATATATATATATATATATATATATATATATATATATATATATATATATATATATATATATATATATATATATGTATATATATATACATATATATATATATATATATATATATATATATATATATATATATATATATATGTGTGTGTGTGTGTGTGTGTGTGTGTGTGTGTGTTTAAAAACTTCCTATTAAGAAATATCTAACGTAAACTACGCCATCATTTCAATGCTTTGTAGATTTTCATGTTTTACATTTATATATTTTCTGGATATAATGAGAAAGGGTAACCAAATGTGTATTTTACTATAAAATGAAAATGGGGTCGGTATGTAGAGTAAATGTATGGAAATAATTTTCCTTTCTTTTGGTAAAATATTTATGAATATGGTACCCGATTTCCCTAGCTGAACTGGAGAGAAAATGCTTTGTAGAAGTTGCCATTGTAATTGCTGTCGATTGACGTTCTGTACCTATCAGATACACTACTTTATATACGAGAGAAGAATTCCCAATTATATACAAGGCTTGTTCGAAATGACTTTTATGGCTTTTAATGACATGATTGGAGTCCTAATCTTATGATCTGAAATTTCATTCCTCAAGGGCTTAGGATATGGGTGGATGGATTAAAGGATTTACGGGATAGTCCAAGCGTTAGGCACTATTAAGGTCATTCAGCAATATAATAAAGCATGAGTAAAAGAAATTGTGTAATAATTGATAATAGATAAATTAATAAAATAATAAAACATTATATATATATATATCTATATATATATATATATATATATATATATATATATATATATATATATATATATATATATATATATATATATATATATATATATATATATATATATATATATATATATATATATATATATATATATATATATATATATATATATATATGAATAAAACACTTGGGTATTAGGGAGAAATATGTTTTTCAATGAATTTTATATATATATATATATAAATTTCCTGGAAAAATGACAGAAATCGTCAGACTTCGATACGATATATTCTGTGTCTCACCCGCCACTTTCGTTTGATTTGACTATAGGAGGGGAGAAAGACCCAGCACATCAATCTGAGGGGCAGACTATGCTACATAGGGCCATCCTAGAAGAATTCAGAGATAAGTATTTGTGATTTTTCAGATATATGTTTCTGGCCAAGAAATGTTTAGTGAACTTGGAGGCCAGTAATAGATATTTTAGCTCTGGATTATTATACCCACAAGACTCGTTTCAGGATGGAAATGACCAGGACAATCAGACATGCCTTGAGTAAGAACTCCTTTATGATTATCCCAACATGAGTTCTGCATACTTCCAGACCCCTGCAAATTGTTCTTCAAGAAAATAGATATGCTTCATCTTGGGTGCAAAGTCTTTTAATTCAAAGGGCTTTGCTTTCTGTTGTCTACGGCCCCCAGGTATCCACTCGTGTATTCCTTTTGGTTTTAGCATGTACCCAGGCCAACAGGTTTGTTTGATTTGATGCCTAGACGAGTGGCCAATACTAGCTGATTCAGCGTCCCAACATAGTCCTCATTGAGACGGACTGGATATGGACATTAAACACAATAGCAAGGAAAGCCTGTCCAACCCAATACAGGGTAATCTGACTCAGGGAAGCAGCTCATCCCATTCTCCGTTCGGCACAGGTGCAAGCAGAACAATGGCTACAGCTAATAGGCCACCTGACCACACTAGAAATGCTTGTTTCTCGTGGTTCCCTTCACCAGCGAGGAAGGCAGTGATTTCTAAAAAAAATGGTTGCAGACCACAGACTCGTCTCGAACTCTATTACTGATCGAACAAGTCACTAGACCCACCCTGTTTTGGTTTCTATTTGACGAGAGTATGCTTGAGGGGTCTCCCTTAGTGTCCCCTTGCATATCTTCTGTTTATGGTAATGTCAAAGAGAAGATGTTGGCCCCTTCTAGTGGACCATCTAACATTGGACCAATGAATGCCCGATCCCAAGTCTCTCCACATCAATGTGCTGGAGTTAATGAAAGCCTATCTAGCTCCGCAACTCTTTCAGCCATTGTTGACCAGCCTTTTAGTTGCACTAGTGTACGACAATGCAACCTCGGTGGCATATATCAACAAGGAAAGCAGCACAGTTTTCAGTTTTTTATGTTTGATAGCTGTACTGATACTAGGAGGTCCGCAATGTAATAATCCTTTTAGCTCAGTTCAGCCCTGTCAAAAAAGAATGTCAAAGCAGACAAGTGGAGTCAACAAGATCAGATAATTGGATCAGAATGGTCTTTATATACCAAAGTGGCGACAAGGCTCATGACTTTTTGGGGTTCCCGCCCATGGACATGTTCGCCATAAGCCTCAACAAGAAATTATCAGTTCATTTCTCACTAATGAAATACCCAGCAACAGTACTTGAGGATGCAATACTGCATTAATGGGATGGCCTCAATATCTGTTTTTTCCACCCTTTTGTCTTCTTTGAGGGTGATATACAAAGTTTTATCATCCCTGAATCTAAAGCTGACGCTTGTAATCCCAAAATGGCCTCAAGAAGAATGAGCCTTATCTGCAGAGATTCCACAACTCTTTAGAGTTCCTACCACTTCATGGCTGGAGATTATCCAGCACTTTTTTCTAAGAGAGAGGGGCTTTTCGTGCAAGACAGTGCAAGGCATGTCCAGATACCTCTGGAGCTCTTCTTTATGTGTGTACCAAGCAAATTGAAATATCTTCTGTAGAAGGGATGTTTCGCTTCTTGCAGTATTTATCCCACTTGCAGCTTATTTTGAGCGCATATACGAAAGGAAAAATGCTTCTCGGTATCAACGGTGCAAAAGGAATTGTTTGGCCTTAAACCAGGTACTGAGCCTGAGAGAAGTAGATATTTCTGCTTATTAGAAGTATAGACCAGACCTGTCATCCTTTTGAGATTTGACCTCCAGCCTGTGATATGACTGAGGTACTGTGGTACTTGAAGAAAGCTCCATATGAACTCTTAAAATTACCCTCAGTGAATTCCATGGATACTTTTTTTTTTCTCTTACTCTGAGCACTGGAGAAATGCGCTTTTGTATTTTGTTGAAGACTTTGTAGGGAAAGCTAAAAATCCGTCAATCATTGATTCCAAGTTTTCATTGTCTACAGTTTCTTCACTCAGGGAAGTCCTAATGATCGAAATTTGATTTTTTACGAAATGTTTTCCATGCCATCCTTACCCTTCTTTTAATTTCGGTATCGTGTCTTGAGAAACGCTTTCTGTCCTTAGTACGTATATTCATTAACAATCTCTGGAGGATTCATCCATAACTTTTATTGGCAGTTTTTCTGCTTTTCATTGAAAATTATCTTAGTTTTCCTCATATTCACTTTAAGTCCTACGCTCCTGTTTCTCCGTTCAAATCTTTTATCATCTTTTGTAATTCCTCCCATAATTCACTAAACACAACTGCATCATCTGCAAATCTTAAATTGTTGAGGAATTCCCCATTGATATTAATTCCAACATTTTTCCAATTTAAATTAAAAAAGAAATATTTAATCATGCTGTGAATAATCTAAAAGAGATGGTGTCCCTTTCTAATGCTTTTCTCAATTGGAAGTTTCTCACTAACTTTTCATAGTTTTATGATTGCTGTACTTTCTGTATAGATTTATTCAAGTGTCCTGACATAGGAATCATGTATTCTTCGTCTATGAAAAGCTTTCATTATTGCTTAGGTTTTGACAGAATACAAAGCTTTGTCATAGTCTATATATGACATACATAGTGGTTTGTTATACTCTGTTGATTTTTTTTTATTAGCTAGTTAATTAATTGGTATGGTCCATTGTTGAATACCCACTTCTAAGCCTAACTGCTCTTTTAGTTGACTTAAGTCTAGCTGTCTAAATAGTATGCTTAATATGATCTCTGTGAATATTCTATTTGTTACTGAAAGTAAACTTATCGGGCTGTAGTTTTGTAAGTCTTTTGTGTCTCCCTTTTTTGAATTAGTGTAGTAATAAAGCATTATTGCTGACATTTTGTGTAAAGTTCAGTGAGTTTTGCTACTATGAAATCTCCTCCATCTATCAATAAATGAATTACTAGGCCATCTTCTACTGCTGGTTTGTTCTTCTCATGGCTTTCAATGCTTTCATTAGTTCTCCTACTGGTGTTTCATTGTTTATATGTGCAAATTTATTTATTTTATCAATATTGTATAGCATTGTATAGATATCTCTGTAATTTTTATCACTCCATCTCTATTTTTGATATTTCTATTTCCCTCCTTTAAAGCAAACATCGGCTAGCACCTTGTTCCAAGCCTTCTTTGCATCAATTTGATGCTTCTTCCTTTCATTACTGTTCATTTCCTCAATTTTGGTCATATTGTGTTTTGGAATTTCATTGCCATATGATTGGAGCAGAACATTGTTAATTTTACAAAAATAATGACGATACTGACACAATCGAGTTCACTGAAAAGATTAGTTAATTTTTTTATCAATGAAATCCCATATTATTATCATTTAATCGAATATTTTTTTTTTCTTTTCAGGAAGTGTTTTTACAGGTAGGTGATATTATGCCAAGGTGTTTTTAGAGTCTTTTCGATGTTAGTATGAATATTTATATAAGGTTATGTATTAACTTGGATACTTTAGATATTTTCAGTCACAGGGGAGATTTGTTGACATTTATAGATTGAGCAATATTTTAGCTGTCACATTTATATTGAATTTTCTTTGGTGATATTATGAGGTATAGATTTTTTTTCTAGGCTCCATTTTTATTTATTTAGTTAAAATTCCATTTGACTCCAAAAACACTTGGTATAATTTACAGTATCCAGAAAGATTCAACGTTTGAAATGTGTAAAATTAATCATAACATTTAATATAAATTTTTAAAGAAAAAGGATTTAGTTTCTTAAGTATATAATGCTAGTTAGTGAATCTTGATTTTCTCGTCATGTCAAGGCTTAATCCATCTTAAGTTCATGTTACTAATATTATTCAAAACTACTGCATTTTCTGTGTCAATTATTGAATTCGAAACATAATGTATAAAACAAGTTATTCATTCTCTTATGACTTTCAAATCTACCTATAAATCATAATTCTAATTATTGTGAAGTTTTCGCTCATTCTAATTCATTAAAATTTAGTTATAAGAAGTAATGACAATTTAACTTGAAATTTTTGCAATTTGAATATTGTTTTCATGAATTTATTTTTGTGTGTATCAGCTATCATACATTCGGTATATGAGCATTTAAATTTAATTACATCATAAATAATCTTAAAGAAAAAATGCTGAAGATTAAAATTCACTCGTTTCTTTGTTTTCCAATAGTTTTCTTAAAAAGTATTAATATATAGGGGTCATACACATTCACTCAGGCTGTAAAATATTTCTGATAACTTGAACAGTAATGCTATGTAGATAGTAATTTGTTTTGATCCTGTTTAGTCGTTAGTAAATGTGCGATAATTTTCTTTTGTTTCTGAATGGATTATGTTGAAATCTAGAATTACTTCGTATGTCCTTCGCCCATGTCAAATTCATTACAATTTTATCGGACATATCTAATAGTTTGGTACCTGGAAAAATTACCAGAAGAAATTATAAAATTTTACATTTTCAATTGCATACCTTATCTAAACTGATAGTTGATAAACACCCTAGTTATATATCTCCACTTTATCATTATGGATAGCCTTCTTACCTACGTCATCGATAAGGATTCCCAAAGGTATGGGATTAAAGTTTCGTTTCAATTGCTACTAACTTGAGATTTTTATTCCAGCTGTTTTTTGTGAAGCAATTGATGAATTAATTGCCTTTGGAGTTTTGGTCGAATAAAACTTCGTCTTTCGGGATTTCAAGGAATCGTATTCACGAAATCGTTGTAGAGATTTGAAGTAATTCTTATAACATAGAAATATATTTCTGAATTTACCTGAGTTCAAGTTTGCCATTTTGAAATAAATACACTGCTAAAGAAAACGTAATTTTAATCGGATATTCTCCGTAAAAATATGCTGTTTTCAGCCGTATTTCAGTAAAATACGGGCAACCATAATTTGTACCCTTCATTGTTAATATCTTTTACGGGTTGGTGACAGTAATATCACTGCTTTACGTCTATATATCCGTTTTTAAAACGGTAAAAATCCTGGGATAAATGTTGCCAGACATTTACCGTTTTCTTTATGCAAATTGTTAACAGTGTAGATTTAAATCGCTTAATCACTTTAGATTTTTTAGAATAATTTTCTGTTAACGGTTGATCAATTGCAATTCAGAATAAAGCAATCTTTCAACGAAGTGCATTTTCTATAATTTCATCGGTAAAGTCAAATTAAATTTCCGTGTTCGTTAATAGAGAAGAAAGAAGAAATTAGATCATCAACAAAAGAAGAATTTCTATGAGAAACTAAAGTTCAATCAGAGGACGCTTAAAAGGTGAGTTGATATTTTTACATATTTTTCTTGATGTTTCATATTAAGATTTGGATGATCATTTTGCCATATATTTTAAATTCATCTCAATTTTATTGTTTTTCGTAACGAATATTTCTGTGTTAATTAGTCTTATGTTATAATTGGTTATGTTGAAGTTTTGAACAATTTTCAGTTAATTGATACTTGAATTAAATAAAAATAATTATTACATGGATAAAAGAGTTTCAAATAACTTTCTTTTTGGAATTATGGTTTTGGAATAGCGATTAAAGTTTACATAAATTATTCGTTGCTGTCCTTCATAAATTTCAGATACAGCCTCGAGACCATCACGTGCCAGGGTCAATTAGAAGTTCAAATCTATGTGACAGCTGAGATTCTTGACCACCATATTTTATTTGTAAGTTTTTATAATAAGAACATTGATACCTAGAACCCCCCCAAAATTAATGAATATAATTGATATTTCCTTTTAAATGACTTATACGTTTAGTGTATTGTTATAAAAAATTCATTTTGAGTTATACTGGAATTCCTGTCAGTGAAGGGGTTTCGTCTAACTTAACATTGCTATATATCAAGTACTATAAAGTTTTTTTTATTCCTATAAACTTTACACTGGATGGTATCGTCATTTGTTTTGATGAATTTGTTGTGTAAAGTGCTATTGGATATCTCTTTGTAGGATATTTCTGTCATAAGAAAATAACAATTACCTATCAAGTAACCCATTAGAACTTATCAAACATTACACTTAGTTGTTAATAAATTGTGTGCTCTATCACAAAATAGTAACTATAGGTTATGTAAGAATTTGACAGATATTCATAGGAATGTTTGAAATCACACGTTTCTGTATTATTGAAAAAGACCTTTGATTTTTTTTATTTTTTGATCATTGCAGGACCCTAATTGATGTGCCCTTCAGTGATCCACATTCATTATTGATTTGAGGTAAGTATTAAATTCATGATTGCGGTTTATCTAAATTATTTGAAGATGTCTAGTTAAGGATTTTTTTAGGACAAAGGTGTTGAATTCCGTTTGACTTGTGGTTGAACATTTCTCATTTGATTGTTATGATAACGATTACCACATTTTTTTTTTTTCATGTTTTAGACCTTTTGTTTTTTATATTAAGATTTTTTTCTCTCAATCCTGTCCTAAATGGGTTTATTTATATGAAACTTCGAAGAGAGTTTAGTAGTATGCACCATTTGTAGATATGACTCTGGGTGAAATCATATAAACCAATGGAAAACCAAAGTATCACAATCTAATATATATATATATATATATATATATAAATTTATATATATATATATATATATATATACATGTATATATATACATATATATATATATATATATATGTATATATATATATATATATATATGTATATATATACATATATATATGTATAATATCTGTATCTATATATATATATATATATATATATAGATTTACTTTTCATAATCTCATTTTGTTTACGAAAAGCTCTTCATCCCCTGTTTATCCTTCTTCTAATTTCGGTCTCATGTCCTGGGAGAGCACTTACTATGTCTCATATATGAAAATCAGTTAACAATCTTTAGTGGTCGTCCATTACCTTTATTTGTTGTCTGATTGCATTTTCATTAAAAATTATCTTAGTTTTACTCATATTCACTTTAATTTCTTCATTTCTGCTCTCTCAGATCGAATTTTGTATTATCTTTTGTAATTCCGCCCATTATTCCGTAAGCTAGCTTGTGATCTGTAAATTATTATTATTATTACTTGCTAAGCTACAGTACTAGTTGGAAAAGCAGAATGCTATAAGACCAGGGGCTCCAACAAGGAAAATAGCCTAGTGAGGAAAGGAAACAGGGAAAAAATAAGAACAGTAACATTAAAATAAAGATTTCTTATATAAAATATAGAAACTTTAACATAACAAGAGTAAGAGAATCAGATGGAATAGTGTGACCGAGTGTACCCTCTAGGAAGAGAACTCTAGCCCAAGACAGTGGAAGACCATGGCATATAGGGTATGTGACTACCCAAGACTAGAGAACATTGGTTTAATTTTGGAGTGTCCTTCTCCTGGAAGTGCTGTTTACCATAGCTAAATAGTCTCTTCTTCCCTTACCTAGAGGAAAGTAGCCACTGAACAGTTACAGTGCAGTAGTTAACCCCTTGGGTTAAGAAGAATTGTAGTTAAGGTATTGCGCATTAATGTTAATTCCTACATTTTCCCGATCTATATTCTTAAAGCTTCTTCTAGGCATGTTGTGAATAATTTAGGAGAGTTGGGGTCTCCCTGTCTATTTCCTTTTTCAATTAAGATTCTCTCACTCTTTTTATGTACTTCTAGATTTTTGTAATTTCCATACTGATCTCTTCAAGGATTTTAACTGAAGATTTTTGTAATAATGGCCTTTTAAAGGCTTTCATTATTGCTGAAGTTTTGACAATCAAAAGCTTTTTCATAGAATATAAAGGCCATTCATAGTGGTTTGTCATGCTTTGTTAATTTTCATTAGGTGGTTAATTGCAGGAGTATGGTTAGTGGTTGATTAATGTCTAACTGTCTTTCTATTCGCCATAATATGATCTTAGTAAATATTTTATATATTAGTGTAAGCAATCATATTGGGCAGTAATTTTTCGTGTATAGAACGTTTTTGCAGACAATTTGTGTAAATTTCAGAAAAATCTCCTCCATTTATTGGGTAAACCTCCTACTAGGCTATCTTTTCCTGCTGTTTTGCTTATTTTTTCATGCTTTTGAATGTTCTCCTTACTTCCCTTATACGGTTTGGTATTGGCTCAAATATGTTTTTTTATCACCTCATCTCTCTTGCTCATAATATTATAAATTCATTATCATCCTTTAAAACAAATATATGTTGGCACTCAATGCCAAGTCTTCTCTACAAGGTGCCAGATAGGTGAAAAATGAGAGGCTTCCGAGAGAGAGCGTCACAAAAAGTAGAAAATGATAAAACATGAGCCATGAGGTTTATACAGGTTGGTTAATTAACAATGCAGGAAAAAAAAAATACAGCTTGCGATCGTATATGAAAACACGTGCGGTACATAGTTCCTTCCCCAAAAATGACATACATAATAAATAGGACGCCCTGCACTTAAGAGGCATACTGTAGGCAGGTCATCTTGCAGGAGATATGCAAGTTTTAGGCGATCAGCCTAACATTACAGTGTATATCACAAACTGCGTCTGGAAATATTCCATGTTACATCCAGGAAAGTACCTTCTCTCTCTCTCTCTCTCTCTCTCTCTCTCTCTCTCTCTCTCTCTCTCTCAACGAGAACAAATGTCAGTGATAATAGATTTTATTTTGTTATAATTTAATAAAAAAAAACTAAAGATATTTTAAATTCTTTGCCACGAACAGAGGGTTGTTATCTTTTTTTTTCTTAGTTTGGTAACCCAAAAATCTTTGTAGATTTGCCCACGTTTAGTTTTACTTCTGTTTCCTACTTTTTTTTTTATTTGTTTCTTTTTCAATTTATTTAACCTACCTGTACCTCTTTCGTGAAATAAGAAACCGTTTATAAAATATTTTGAGGGCCAAGGTAATTTTATTGGAAAACCTTATTAAACTGGTTTTGTACGAGAGAGAGAGAGAGAGAGAGAGAGAGAGAGAGAGAGAGAGAGAGAGAGAGAGGCCCAGGCAATTTTATTGGAAAACATTGTTAAGCTGGTTTTCTCACAGAGAGAGAGAGAGAGAGAGAGAGAGAGAGAGAGAGAGAGAGAGAGAGGCCCAGGCAGTTTTTATTGGAAAACATTGTTAAGCTGGTTTTTCTCACAGAGAGAGAGAGAGAGAGAGAGAGAGAGAGAGATATAGAGAGAGAGAGAGAGAGAGAGAGAGAGAGAGAGGCCCAGGCAATATTATTTTATTGGAAAACATTGTTAAGCGGGTTTTGTACAAGAGAGAGAGAGAGAGAGAGAGGCCCAGGTAATTCTAAAAGTAACTCGAGAGAGAGAGAGAGAGAGAGGAGAGAGAGAGAGAGAGAGAGAGAGGCCCTGGTAATTCTAAAGGCAATTTTATTGGAAAACATTGTTAAGCGGGTTTTGTACGAGAGAGAGAGAGAGAGAGAGGAGAGAGAGAGAGAGAGAGAGGCCCAGGCAATTTTATTTTATTGGAAAACATTGTTAAGCGGGTTTTGTACAAGAGAGAGAGAGAGAGAGAGAGAGAGAGAGAGAGAGAGAGAGAGAGGCCCAGGTAATTCTAAAGTAACTCGAGAGAGAGAGAGAGAGAGAGAGAGAGAGAGAGAGAGAGAGGAGAGAGAGGCCCAGGTAATTCTAAAGTAACTCGAAAGAGAGAGAGAGAGAGAGAGAGAGAGAGAGAGAGAGAGAGACTGGTATCAGGAGCTCCAGTAAAAAGAAAGATATAAGGTAAATTTACTCAAAGGAAAAGTAGACTACCTATAATTAAAAATTGTTTTATAAATTCTAATTCACTTTTTAATTTGCTTGCGTCACTTCTCTTGTATTAGCAAAAGAAGGGTTTTCTAAATTTATGAAATATCATTTAAGGTTGAGATTTCATGGCAAATGAAGAGTAAAGAGAAAATGAGCAATAAAGTCAATTTTATTTTTTTAAATAAAACATGAGAACCATTTCATGCATTCAATTACAATGGGGATTAAAGTGTCATGAAATTGTAAAATAAAGTCTATAAGGAAAAAAAATATGAATTAGAAGAGGGAAATGGATATCAAGTGAAATAAAACTCAATTAAAAGTGATATAGAATTAGTGGGACGTTACGCTTGGCAGGCTTTTTGTAACGGAAAGAAAAGAACAAAAATGGATCTTCAAAGAGAGAAACGGTTAATATATAAATTCCTAGAACATGAAGTTGAAGGGATATATCATATAGTAATAATGGAATCAATTTCCTGTCACATCCAGGAATATACCTTTCTCTCTCTCTCTCTCTCTCTCTCTCCTCTCTCTCTCTCTCTCTCCTCTCTCTCTCTCTCTCTCAAATTGTTCAATGGGAAATAGCCATAAATACTTTTAACGAAAAGGGATACGCCTAAAAAAGGAGGACTGATACAATTTATTCTATTATACAGTAGTTTCATGAAAAAGTTGAAGAATGGCTGAGCCGTTTCGATTATAAAGGAAAGATCAAACATTCCAAAGCCCTTTGTCTTCTTCTTTTTTTTTTTTCTTTTTTTTTATACCTTGCATTATTTTTTTGAGTGCTTGAAATTCAATGTAAACTTTCATCTTGTTTAAAAAAGGTGGACTTTGAAAAAAAAAAAAATCAGTTAATGAACAAGATAGAAATAATTTCTGTTAATGAGAAGGACATTGCAGCTGCCCTTATGAGTAAAGTTGACAGTGGAGAACAAGATAAGATTGAACTATAGAACTCATTAAGATTTTTTCCACAAGTAGGAATAGCGCCATCAATACACATCTTGCTGTTTATTTAAGGCGAAACTTTAGGATCAATTAGCAATGTTCCTTCGGACACAATCTGCATTTCATTTATACTCCTTCTGCTTTACCTTCGTCCATGCTTCGATTCTTCCTCCTATTATGTTTTAGTTCATAGAGCAACCTGATGAGTTGCACAAAGATGCTGGATGATCTCAAAGACTCAAGCACTGTGATAAAAATCAAAACTGTAAATTCCAAGTCATGAAGATCTTTACTCTTGACTTTCCTTATAAAGGCAACCTTTAAATGTGAAATTTTGTTTTATTATTACTGGATCTTTTGATCAGTCATTATCATATCTAATTGTGCCAATCGTATTGTGCCAATGTTTTACGACCAGACAAAGAGGAGTTTTATTTGGCCCACGGGACTTATATAACTGGAATTTTCTACTACAAAAATTCTGTTTTATATTATCTCCATAATTTATTTTTTTGCATGTTTTTCCTCGTAATCTTCAGTTTTTCGTCCGTGCTCTTTATTCCTGTTTATTTTCCAGTGTATGTTTTACCTGATCGTTTATTGTTTTGTTTTTTTCTCTCGTCTGTCGTTTTTTTTTATAGCTCTTAGAGGAAAAGGCTAAAACTGTCGTTTATATTTCTTGTTATAACTCTCTGTAATTCTATTTCTTCATAGAGATATTCCACTTATTTTCATTCTTTAAAATTCCTTCTCATATTTTTCCTTTTTTTTCTTTTAACCAATACATTCCTTTTTTATTATTCTCATTATATTATCCCATCTCCTTGTTTAGCGTTTTAGGCATTTCATCGTTTGTTGTTACTGTTTCTATATTGAGTTGTTTGTTAGGTCGATTATCTTGAGGTATGCCTCATCTCAAACCACATTTTGAACTCTATTCTCACATATATAGTTTTTATGCTTCCAGTTAATCTTTTTTTCTCAAGTTTCTGTGACCCACGTGCATATATCAATTCATTCTGCGTTTCTTCTCACATTTCAGCTTATTATCATCTCCTTTTAGTTAATCCATTTCTTTCTCCTCTTTTTGCCTCCATAAAAAAACCTTCCACATTTTCCACCTCCCTTCTTTTTTCCATTGATGACTTAATTTTTTAAAAAAAGAGGGGTGAATATTTCCCGTCAATTGCTGTTATTTTCGACATGGAGGAGAGAGAGAGAGAGAGAGAGAGAGAGAGAGAGAGAGAGAGAGAGAGAGAGAGAAAGAGAGAGAGAGAATGTTTATTTTTGATAGTACCATTTTCCTTGATCCTTTTCTTAAATCTAACAGATATGATATATAACAAACACCAGATTCTATTTAATGTGCTGCCCGTAGAAGCATTTTGGTATTAGTGTAATGGACAATGGACTATATTATACCCACACAAGCACTCTCGACAGCCAGTGGAATGCAATATGTATGCATGACATCATCCATACTTGTGTGCTGTGTTCTTAATTCCTGCATGGATTTCTGGCGATTGTGGCAATATAACAAATGCAGAGTGGGCTTGAAAGGCATGTCATCAGGTTGAACCTAGGATATCGAATATTCTGGAGGTGATTTCAATGACGTATACAAAATGACAAGTTAGAAAGTTGGAAATCTTTCTTCTGCAATGTCAAGTAAGAGAGAGAGAGAGAGAGAGAGAGAGAGAGAGAGAGAGAGAGAGAGAGAGAGAGAGAGAGAGAGAGTTTTATAACAATCATTCTGGGAGTTAGAGAGAGCTAAATTGCTACTCTGCAAAGACAAGTCTGAAAGTTAGAAATTAAGATTTTGTGTTTGTGAAAGAAAAAGCCAACTAGCAATTAGTTATATAATGGAAATAACACTTGTTAAGTGAAAACCGAATTTAGTTTGCTATAGACTCTATTCATTTATTCATTTACCGTATATTCTTATTTACTTAGAGTAAGATAAGCAAATTCTCTTCGAATGTAAAATATATATCTTCAGCTTCAGAGGTTGAGGGAATTGTAGGACAAGTTATTTTCCATTTATATCTTTTATTATTCTATTTTATTGAGAGTATTTCATAAGGAAGACAAGCTATTTTCCTTTTGCCTATTTTATTATTTTATTTTCGTATTTTATAAGGTAAATTTTCTTTATTAATATCTATCTTGGATATGGTATTTTCTTATAATTGTTAGCAAGAAATTCTTCTACATAGTTTTATTTATTTCTTTGTACTATTATGCTTGGTAAGTTTCTTGATGCTAAGGTCATATACAAAAGATGAAATTCTCTGTTATGATAAAAACAAAATAGTAAAGATTTCGAGGAAAAGAGAGGTAGGAAAAAGTTATGAATATAAATAGCGTGAGGAAATTCCCCGTGGTAATAAAATTAAGATAATAAAGGTTTCACGGGGACAAACGTAAGAAAAAATATATTGATATGAATAATAGATTATGAGCTAACACTGCATGGTTGTACCTATTAATTTCTTTTTGTGAATATTCTCATATTCGACTCGTTTATTACCATTATAGACTAGAAAATTAATTCTATACAATAAGATTGTTTTAACCGATGTTTTTATATTTTACTTCCAAATTTCTCTGGCAAAGAAGTTCAGAATATATTATTTTTCTTGAAATTTATTCCCCGTCTGGACACAGACCTTGTGCAATTAGCTTTCTTTCGTTCTTTATTGGTTTGGCGACCCAAAAATCTTTACAGATTTTCCCACAATTGGATTTGCCTTTATTTCTTATTTAACTCTTCGTTTTCTATTGCCTGTTCATTGACTTTTTTCTTACCTGTTCCCCGTTCGTGCAACAAGGAAGGTTTTTTCACAATTCTTAGAGACGCCCGAGTAATTCTATCTGCAAAAAAAAAGGTTTAGGTGGTTTTGTACTCTGACGAGAGAGAGAGAGAGAGAGAGAGAGAGAGAGAGAGAGAGAGAGAGAGAGAGAGAGAGAGAGAGAGAGAGAGAGAGAGAGAGGGGTAAATCGGTGTCAGGTGTTCCAGTAACTAGGAAGTAATGAGATTCGATGCAAATGACTTGCTGTTGTTGTTGTTGAAGATTGCCTGGCCCTTTTGGCCAGACACGGGCTCTTGCAATCTTGCAGCCCGTGGGTGTTTTGGTAGGATTTATTGGGATAGGTAGTTGGGATGGGAGATATTCGTCAACTTTTATTTTAGGATATTGGGATAGGATTTGGGTTGTGATGGGTTGTTTTTGAGAAGGAAGTGGGTGACTGCGGGAAGGGGATATCCTTCCCAAGAGCCCACTGGCTCCAGCCTTTAGTTAGAGAAAGAGAAATATAGTAGTAAGTCCCGATAAGTAGGAGAGCTCAGGAAGGAGTTGAAAAGTTTTAGTTGGAGACATTGGTATAGGTGAAGTAAAAAACTTCGTAGTGGTTTAAGCTTAAGTTGTAAGGTGGAGGGATAGTGTGAGATTTCAGCTGAGTAAGAGCGAGCTGAAAGGAGGGAGTTGTAACAGCTTGAGTAGTTGAGAAAGGATGGAATAAAAAATTCCTGTACCTGTAAATCTAGAAATGAAATAAAAATATAGAGTTACTTATGATTGAAATTATTGAGACATATCGAAAAGTCGTTGGGAGGGATACCTGAACTGAGAAGAGAGAGATAGAAAGTGAAAAAGATGTTGGATACCAAAAAGACCGCCGACGGCTCAGCCCCCATCTTCAACGTCGAAGAAAGGACGGGAAGACAAAACTGTCTCCTTATAAGGAGTACGAGTTGTTTCCCTCAGCCGCCAGCACTCGTTCTGACTCCAGCAAGGGAGATGAGCTGAAAGGAGAGAGAGAGATGTTGGAAGTCAAAAAGACCGCCGACGACTCCGTCCCTATTTTCAAGATTGAAAACAAGACAGGAGGACAAAACTGTCTCCTTATAAGGAGTACGAGTTGTTGCCCTCAGTCGCCAACGATCGTTCTGATCCCAGCATAGAAGGTGAAGGTTGGATAAGAAGGTTGCTTAGATTGCCGATTGGCACTGTTGCAACGTTATCTCAGTGGAGGGTAGCTGCGGAAAAAGGCTGAGAGGGTACCATAATTGTCAATTATGTGTTTGACAATTGCTGTTGCAGTTGCATGTTTGTTGGGGTTAAGATCCTGCCGAAGTGGGCTTGTTTCCTAACATTGCTGTAGGTAGTGCTGTAGAGGTTCTTCTGTCTTGATTACAGTACTTGCACGGTCTTATTGGTCTATGCTGTGCAGCTGGATCTTCGCCGTTGTCTAAGATAATTTGCTAGCTACATAGATATCCCAGTCGCAGTCTGCAGATGATAACTGCGTCCTGGCGGGGTGTCTGTCTTGCAACTGGGTGTGGTAATATGTTTGTAGCTTCAATATACCACTTTGCAGATCTTGATCCATCTAGGGAGGCTCGCCTTACTTCACTTGTCTTTTGGATGTTACAGTAGGCAGCCATTTGATTCTTGATGGTTTTTATTGAAGGTAGCAGAGTTATGCTAATAGTCTGGAACATTAAAGCCTTTTTGGCTAGGTGGTTGGCCTCGTCGTTGCCAGAGATTACGGAATGGCTTGGAATCCAAATCAAGGTTACTTGCCTGTTGTTGCTTTGTTGAAACAAGGCTAGGAATTGAATTGCAGTGATGAGGTAAACATTCTTTGTGGGTTCCTCTTTGCTGAGGGCCAGAATGGCTCCTCTGGAATCTGTATGGATTGTTGTGTTTCAATCTTGTTGGTTGGCACTGTGTTCTAGAGCTTTTGCAATAGCTACTAGTTCAGTTTGCAGTGTGGAGGCGTGGTTGGAAAGTCTCCAGTTTTCTCTGTATCCTGATGTAGAGAATCCGCTGCAGGGATTGCACGGTCTACTGATCCATCCGTATAGTAGATGTGAGGCGCAGGTGTGTTCCTGATTGCATTCTTTGCAGCTTCAGTGAGTTGCTCTGGTGTGCAGAGGGCCTTGCTTGCTGCTGGTAGGATGGTGAAGTTGTATTTGATAGGGTCCTGAGCCCACGGGGCAGGAGAGCTGTAGCCATCATGCCTTTGTTGTCCCTTGGTTGCTTGGGCCTAATTTTGCATCTGCATCCTTCTGAGTGTGTCTAGTAGTTTCTTTGTATGGGAGTGTGGCGGGTCTAGTTCTTCCGCTAGAGGTAGAAGCCTTTTTAATTTGTTGTTGAGTGGGCGTTTTGTGTCTGCGATGATTGACTTGAATATAATGGTGCTATTCATAATGTCAATCCTAGCTGACAGGGGAATTAGGTTGGTTTCTGCTGTAAGTAAGCAGAGTCTTGTCCACATAGGAGAGCCACTGATGAGTCTCATGGCTTTGTTTTGGACTACTTCCAATGATGCTTTTTGAGTGTCAGCCAGTGCAGTGAGTGTGGGTGTTGCATAATCGATGTGGGATAGAATTGCTTGTAGATAAAACAGTCTTAGGAGGTTGCTTGATACTCCTTGTTTTAGGGAGGTTATTCGTCTTATGGCTGATAGACGAATCTTCGTCTTCTCTCTGAGATAAGTTACTTCATTAGCTGGTGATAGGGTTTTGCTAATGATTATCTCAAGGTACATGAATTGACTCACTCATTCCATGGCTTCACCCCTCAGTGTGAAATTTTGAAGGTTTTGCGTGTGTCTTATAGCCATTGCTCTGGTTTTGTTTGTGTTGATCTTTAGGCCAAGTTCATTGCATTTGGCTTGGATCATGTCAAGTGCTTTTTGGGTAGCATTTCGTGCGTGTGCTTTGTGGGGACATACAATGCATATATCGTCGGCATATATGAAGATTTCCATCCCATCTCGGAGGTTTAAAATGGCTAAGTTCTCCATTAGTAGATTGAAAAGGTAGGGGCTTAGTATGCCTCCTTGTGATGTTCCGTTTTCTTGGGGGATGAAATCGGTGGTTTTTCCTTGGAAAGTGACTCTGGCTTCACGGTTCAGTGTGTAGTTGTCCAGGCTAGTAAGTGTCCTTTAAGTCTTTTTTCAGTAAGTGTGAAGAGTATAGCTGGTGAGCTGGCTAGCTCAAAAGCTTTCTGGAGATCGAGGAATATGACACAGGCTTTTTTGTCATTAATTGTTGAGAGGACATCGATGCATTCTTGAGTGCCTATGCCACTTCTGTAGGCATATAAGTGGTGTTGTAGTTGGCCTATTTTCCACTGCAGTCTGTTGAGTACCATTCTCTCAGCTACTTTCTCGGTGCAGCTTATCAAAGCTATGGGCCGGTAGGTGTCTGCTTCCTTGGGTTTTGTAATTGGTTTGGTGTCCTGCTGGTTCCATGTGGATGGGCGTAGTCTTTCTGTGTGCGTCCTATTGATCAAATGCAAGTAAACCAGCTTGGCGTGGTTTCCCATGTTCCTCAGCATGCTGTATGTGATGAGGTCGGCTCCAGGGGCAGTGTCCTTCCTGCCTTTTGTGAGGGCCGTTTTAAGTTCCTCCATGGTGTAGGGGTGGTCAGTATCATCTACCATGTTGCAGGCGGCTTCAATGATGTTGTCCCTGATTGGAAGCAATATTCTCTGCCTGTTTATAGTTTGCAGAGGTAGGTTGGTGCTTTTTGCTCTGTCCGCAAAGTTGTTGGCAATCCTATTGGCTTCAGCTAATGAGTCTGGGTGTGTCACTCTGGGTGTATTATACTTCCCAGAGACTTTATTAAACCAGCCCCATATCTTGGCTAGGGATGTGCTGAAGTTGACTTCATGGCACCATGAGTACCATTTGTCTATTTTTACTTCCAGTGATACTTGCACAGAATGTTTGATGATCTCCACAAGTAAATTGTGTAGCTCGTCAGTTCTATGTCTTCTGAGAAGTTTTCTGGTCCTATTTATTCTAGCATTCATTTCTTTGATGCGACTGTTATAGTACCAGGCATCGGCGTGTTTCTTCTCGGAGTTCTTTTTTTGAGGCATGGAAACACTGGCTGCTGCCTCTAGTTGTTTGTTGAAGTTGAGTGATAGGGTGGAGATATCATTGTGAGGGTTTTTGATGTATTCCCGGGTCCACTCTGTCATAGCTGTTTCGAATTTTTCCCAGTTAGCAAACTCTGGGTTTCACCTTTTTGGGATGGAGGAGGAGAGGGGTATTTCTCCAATTCGAGTTCAACTTCAATGGCAAAGAGATCTTCGTTAGTACAAGATGTAGTTGCCATTTGGCGTCTCCTTGTATGGCATTGAATAGGAGGGTGAGATTTAGACGACCTCCTTTTAGATGCGTGGCTTCTGAGACGTTGTTAAGCAGTGCTACATCAGGATATTCTTGCAATAGGGCATGCAAGTGTCTGCCTGTTTGATTTTTTTCTGATATTGAGTTCAGGAACTGGTGGTGGGCGTTGAAGTCGCCTGCAATTATTGAGTCATCCTCGCAGGCTGTGGCGAAGAGCGCCTCCGCATCAATGCTTTTTGCTGGGGACTTGCAGATGTTGTGGACTGTTAGAGTTGTGGCTAGCAGAGATATCTGGACACTAAGAGTCTCTGCCTCTGTCCCACAGTATATGCTTGGTATTATTTTGGAGGGGATGCTGCTTTTGACAAGGGTGGTTAGTCTTCTTGTTGTTGGTGATAGATACTTTTTGTACACTTTGTATCCTGAGAACGCAAATGGTGTGTTCTCATTAAGCGGAGTTTCTTGCAGTACAATAATGTCAGGGTCTTGCACTGAAGTTTGAGATTGGAGGAATGCAAACTTGTTTCGAAGTCCGCAAACGTTCCATTGGAGCACTTTCACTTGGGTGTTTTGGTTATTGTGAGTGGTTGTATTAGGGTTGTTTGCAGGAGGGTCTATACAAAGGACTATTTGACAATGCGGTAACGTCCCTGACTGGTGAACCACAGACTGAGGCTCATTAGTTCCTTTGGTCACTGCAACCTGACCATCCTTATGAGCAAAGGATGGGGGTTTTGAGAAACTCTATAGGACTATCTGCTGAGTCATCATCAGCCCTTGCCTGGGCCTACTTGGTCCTAGCTTGAGTGGAGAGAGGGCTTGGTCGCTGATCATATGTATATATGGTCAGTCTCTAGGGCATTGTCCTGTTTGATAGGGTCAATTTCACTGTCCCTTGCCTCTACCCTTCATGAGCAGCCCTTAAACCTTTGAAGAGCTAGAGAAGTTTTCTAACTAATTCTAATTTACTGTTTACTTCGCTTGTCCCACATGACATCTCCTTTATTAGCCTAAATTATTTAACAAATTTAAATATGTTTGATGATAATGAGGGTAATGAGTGACTAATCATCATAATTACTTTTATTATTATTTAAAAATAAGGACTAGGAATAAATTTCAGTACTGAATTACCAGGCAAACGGCAGAAAAAAAGAATATATAACGCAAAGGCAATGAGGAGAAAAGTAAATGCCTATGAATTAAGGAGGGAAAGGGATATGAAGTAAAACAGATCTCTGGTAAAAAGTGATTTAGAAATATTGGATCGTAAGCTTGGCAGATATTCAGCGTCGAGAAATAAAGTAACAAAAATATATCTTCAAAGAGGAAAATGGTTTATATATTAATTCCTAGAACCCGAAGGTAAATGATATATCATACACTATGTCTGGAAATATTCCGTGTTATAGAGGTGAATATGTTAAGATATTAAATTATTTGGATACTCAGAAATTAATTAAAAAAAATCATGAATTAAAACTTCTTGGATTCTTTGAAATGATAGATTCTAGAATTAAGTTTGAAATATAATAATGACTTTCACAAGAGTTCAGAGAATTTATTGAATGATCTTACAAGAATTCATTAATTACAACTTCTAAGATTCATAAATTTTGATAAATTTTTGAGTAAATTTTGAAATATATTGATGTTTTCACAAGACTTCAGAGAATTTATTGAACCATCTCACAAGCTTACGATGGATTTTGTTCCTTGTTGCGATCACCATTATTATTTGTTTTATTTCTCTATTTTATTTCTCTTATTTCTACTTTATTTCTCTATTTTTATTTCTCTATTATTTCTTTTCATGTCATTATACATGATTTGTTTTTTTTCAACGGTTTGATAATAGCTGGTTTTTCCTTATATATTTTTTCCCAGATTATTCAGTTTTTTATGAGCCAACTAGCTTCTCAATTTCAGCCTTCATGTACAAAATCCCAATAGATTTTATAACCTCCACCAACGAAGTTGGAAGGTGCTCTTTTTTCGTCCCTGGGATTAATTTCTATGTTGAAACGTGGAAGTAATTCTAATTTTAAAGTTCTAAGTCAAAGGTTAAGGTCAAAGTCGACCAAAGGTCGACCGAATTAGCCCTAATCTTAACCCAGAGTTCGAATATGGGTGTCAAACAGACTTTAAATACGCCTACGGTCTAAATTGATTCGGGGAATGGCAAGCTGATATTAGGAAATAAGCTGCCGTGGCGGATTTCTGCACCTTCAGAGTGCATTTTTAGTTAATTTTTGCTTTCGAACTCATTGTTTGTTAATTTCACAATTTTTGCCTGCCCTTCTATTTCATCAACAATTTCTATTTAAAAATTGATCACCAACTATTGAGACACTAAGCGAATGATTATTCGAAGTTTTTAAAAAATGGTATATCAAAGGAAAAATTATATTACTGAGTGCAGATATAATAACCAGTGAAAATATCCCCACTCATTTTTCTATAAGCATTTTTGGTCTTTTATAAACTTGAGAGATTCTATTAGCACTCTTGCATCATTGAAGTTTTCATAGAGTGTTCATATTGGATGTTGCCAAAAATACTGCTTATTCCAAAGTCAAGTCTCCGATCAGTATATTCATTGATCTTTATCAGCATGGAAATATCTTCCACATGGAACTGAAGTCCTTCATGATCACAGTTGAATAAATGATGCTTGGCTACGTACAGCATTCGAGGAGATCATTTCTTGAGAACGGATATACTCCGTGCAATCATAGAGTTCCGAGTATTGATGCTTGATGGAGCTGAATGCTTGGATATTGCCTATTGAAATATCGTTGATGTTTTTTTTACTTGTAAGACAATATTCATTCATGTAGTGTTCAAAGGTAAAGGTGTCTAGTTTAATTTTCAGACATATTCATACACAGATGCTTACTTAAATGAATATACGTGCTTATAACAATGAGGAAAAAAGAGAATAAAGGATTTTTCCAAAAATATGAAGGTGATACGTTAAGAAAATACAGATTAAATAAACTTGGAAAATTATATTCCAGCAAAGAGTATAATGATTAATTCAGCCTTTGTTTAAAGAAATGTTAAATGGTTTTCCTATTTCTAACGGAATGGTAAGAGAATTAAGTTTTATGGCATAACCTGATGAAATTTCCGTGACTGTGCCGGAAAATGAGTGAAATATTTCATCTATCTGTTACGTACTTTATTCTTTCCTTGGTTTTATAGATTACTTTTCTTATGAATTTCTAGAAATTCTTTCTGATTCACCGTGAGTCACCATCATTGTCAACTTTGTCTGAATTTTCTACATATGAGGATCATATATCTCTCCTGGCTCCAGTTTTATCCCCTTTGAAATCTTACATCCATTTATTTACACAAACTGGTTTCAATGCTATCAATCATTGAAATCAAACATCATGAATTATTATACTTTGATACGATAAAGAGAACAAATGAAATGAAAGGCAGACATAAGAAAAGGATAATTGTTCTTCTCTGGAAGATATCTCCTGAATTTTACTTCCACTGAATTCAAGCTTCGTGGGATATTTCAAGCCACATTGATTTAAGCAAAATAAGTTTGTAAACAACGCTGAATGTCCTCATACAATAAAAACGTTGTCCTGTGTTTGAGATTTACAGTAAGATAATGCAGTAAAAAACTCTTTCTCTCTCTCTCTCTCTCTCTCTCTCTCTCTCTCTCTCTCTCTCTCTCTCTCTCTCTCTCTCTCTCTCTCCTATTCATGCTAAACTTCAAGGTATTCCATAATAAATGAACCAATCTCGCTTCTGATAATTATTTTTAAGTATCTCATTTTCCTATGTATTGTTTCCCTCTGTTTGATCTTAATTGGATTACGAATTCTTTCCTCTTTACCAACCTCGTGTTATGGTCTTTGTTATTGCTATTTACATTCATTAGCATTTATCCTTTTCTTAGTGTGAAGAGGGTGTGTCGGTCATTTTCTTCCTTTTTCAGGATAATTTGAAGCTAATGTATGAATATAGGATATTCCAATGTTACATAAATAGTAACTGAAGTTCATTGTATATTTTAACATGAACACACTGATTGTATATATATATATATATATATATATATATATATATATATATATATATATATATATTTTCTCTCTCCCTCTACACACATATTTATACACACACACACAGACACATATATATATATATATATATATATATATATATATATATATATATATATATATATATATATATATATATATATATACATGTATATATATCCTTCTATATATACACACACATATATATATATATATATATATATATATATATATATATATACATATATATACATATCTCTCTCCTATATTTATATATATATATATATATATATATATATATATATATATATATATATATATATATATATATAGACAAAAGTGCAGAGCTGTGGACAATAAATGCAAAGGAGCAAAAATAAAATGGATAGAGGACCTGTGTGAAACATGTGAGGAATGTTTCAGAAACGGCCATTAAAGAGAGCTATTCACTGCAGTAGACAGATTAACAAGGGTTGGAAAAACAATGGAATTGCTCTAAGAGATGCCGATGTTAACAAGGTATCAGCATCGGCTGTTGTTGAGAAGATCTGGAAAACGCACTACGAGGAACAACTAAAAGGAAGTGGGAGACGGGTAACTGAAGAAGATTATCCAGAACTAAGAGGAGAGCAATGGAACATACAGGAAACGCCAGATCTCCTGATAGAAGAAGTGGAAAAAGCTTTAAGAGCCATGTCAAGTGGGAAAGCACCAGGAATAGATGGAGTACCAAAGGAATTGCTTGAGGCTGGCGGTGAAATGGTAGAAAGATGGTTGTGTGATTTATGCAGGGATATAGTAGATGGACAAGCAGCTCCAAATGATTGGATTGAAAACTTTATAATTCCAACACACAAGTAAGGGTGTTCCCTTACTTGTGTGTTATGAAAAAAATATAGGCCTATCAGTCTATTACCACATGCTTATAAAGTTTTAGCAAAAATCATACAAAGTAGAATAGCAAGGCAAGAAGAGGAAATAATTGATGAGGGTCAAGCAGGATTTAGGGGGCGGGGTAGAGGAACAATCAATCATGTATTCACCTTCTCACAAATCATAGAAAAATTCTGGGAGAAGGAAAAAGATCTGTATTATGTATTTATTGACTTCAGGCAAGCGTTTGACTCCATATGGAGGGAAGGAATTATTAGGATTTTGAAGGAATGGGGATTAGAGCCAAAAATACTGGAAACCATCAGGAGATTGTATGAAAGGACATCGGCTAGAGTAAGAAAAGGAAAGTGTCTGACAGAAGAGTTCATAACCACTGGTGGGGTTATACAGGGTTGCCCACTATCACCACACCTCTTCAACCTATACTTGGATTGGGTAATGAGAATGGCACTTGGAGATTATGAGGGTGACATAGATATAGGAGGGACAAAAATATCTAACATGAGATATGCATATCACATAGTGCTTTTAGCAGAAACTAAGGAGGAACTTTAGAGAGTGTTGAGAATGGTGGAGGAGCAGTGCAGTAGGTATTAATTAGTGATAAATAGAGAGAGAACCAAAAGTAGGAAAACTGGACGCCAGAGAGAGGCCTTAGAAATACAGCTATCAGAGGGAGAAGTGGAACAAGTCAATGAGTTTAAATATTTGAGAGTGTTTTTCACAGCAGATGGAAAGATGGAAAGAGCAATTCAAGACCGAATCTCAAGTGGCCAGAAAGCATTTGGAAGGATAAGAAGAATCTGGAAAGATAGAAATATATCCATTAAGTTGAAAATTAGACTATTAAGAGCAATAGTAATCCCCACTGTGATATAAGGTGCTGATTGCTGGATACTGATGAAGAGAGAAGATAAAAAGATATTAGCCTTTGAAATGAAATGTCTGAGAAGAATATGCGGTGTAAGATGGGAGGACAAAATTACGAACGAGAGAGTAAGAAAAATGGCTGGTGTTGAGGACTCAATTCTGATTAGAGTGGAAGATATTCAGAGGAGATGGTTTGGGCATGTACAGAGGATGGAACAGGACAGATGGCCAAAGATAGTGCTTCATGGTCGAGTGGCCGGAAATAGACCGAGAGGACGACCAAGAGATTCACGGGTGAAAACCTTCAAGAAAGCAAATAGAGGCGAGACATTTCAGTAACTGGCACAGATGGCATTGGATAGAAGTGTCTGGAGAGAATGGTGATATCAGATGCAGGACCCAACCTGGAGAATTCCGGACGGG
>NC_090731.1:67769345-67816845 GCF_036898095.1 Palaemon carinicauda | reverse complement strand
GGTACTGCTAGGGTGCCACAGCCCAACCTCCCACATTTCCACCACAGATGAAGCTTCATACTGCTGAGTCCCCTACTGCTGCTACCTCCGCGGTCATCTAAGGCACCGGAGGAAGCAGCAGGGCCTGCCGTAACTGCGTCACAATCGCTCGCCATTCCTTCCTATTTCTAGCACGCTCTCTTGCCTCTCTCACATCTATCCTCCTATCACCCAGAGCTTTCTTCACACCATCCATCCACCCAAACCTTGGCCTTCCTCTTGTACTTCTCCCATCAAATCTTGCATTCATCACCTTCTTTAGCAGACAGCCATTTTCCATTCTCTCAACATGGCCAAACCACCTTAACACATTCATATCCACTCTAGCCGCTAACTCATTTCTTACACCCGTTCTCACCCTCACCACCTCGTTCCTGACCCTATCTAATCGAGATACACCAGCCATACTCCTCAGACACTTCATCTCAAACACATTCAATTTCTGTCTCTCTATCATTTTCATTCCCCACAACTCCGATCCATACATCACAGTTGGTACAATCACTTTCTCATACAGAACTCTCTTTACATTCATGCCCAACCCTCTATTTTTTACTACTCCCTTAACTGCCCCCAACACTTTGCAACCTTCATTCACTCTCTGACGTACATCTGCTTCCACTCCACCATTTGCTGCAACAACAGACCCCAAGTACTTAAACTGATCCACCTCCTCAAGTAACTCTCCATTCAACATGACATTCAACCTTGCACCACCTTCCCTTCTCGTACATCTCATAACCTTACTCTTACCCACATTAACTCTTTAACTTCCTTCTCTCTCTATATATATACACTTGTGTGTATATATATATATATATATATATATATATATATATATATATATATATATATATATATATACACTTGTGTGTATATATATATATATATATATATATATATATATATATATATATATATATATATATATATATATATATATACACTTGTGTGTGTATATATATATATATATGTATATATATATATATATATATATATATATATATATATATATATATATATATATATATATACACTTGTGTGTATATATATATATATATATATATATATATATACTTGTATAGCCTATATATATATATATATATATATATATATATATATATATATATATATATATATATATATATATATATATATATTTCACGCTCAGGGAGGTGAGGGATTAGTAATACCCTTGTGGAAGGGGATACCCCATAACGTACACTCGGAGACCACGTACCCCCACAAATTGACGAATAAGAGGCTTGCAGTTACGAAAGGGGTAGAACTGGGAATATTTGAAACCGTATGTTCATGTGTGTTTGTGCATGTATTAATCGCGTGTGCGTGCGTGCATATTTATGGAAATACTGAGACGTAATTGTTGACGGCTAGGGTACATTAGTTTAAAATTGATTTACCAAAGCGATTGCGAAAGAAAGAGATTGAGAATGAGGAAGCTTTCGGAACTATAATCCATTTTGCAGAGGCAATTTCAAACTAAATGAGGGGTTTAGGATCCTTGGATCATTCGCTTCACCGTATCGTAAACAACTTATTTATAACATATTGCAAGACAGAATATCTCTCTCTCTCTCTCTCTCTCTCTCTCTCTCTCTCTCTCTCTCTCTCTCTCTCTCTCTCTCTCTTACACATTGTGATAGTGGATTATGATATCATGAATAATTGTCTATTGATGATTGTTATTTTTTTCAAAATGGCGCCCTACATTGCAGTCTTTATTTTGGTATGTTCTCTCTCTCTCTCTCTCTCTCTCTCTCTCTCTCTCTCTCTCTCTCTCTCTCTCTCTCTCTCTCTCTCTCTCTCTCTCTCTCTCTTTGTGATAGTGAATTATGATATTATGAATAATAGTGCTTTGATGTTTGTTAGTTTTTCAAAATGGCGTCTTACATTCCAGTCTTCATTTTGGCATGTTCCTGTTGCTTCTCTCTCTCTCTCTCTCTCTCTCTCTCTCTCTCTCTCTCTCTCTCTCTCTCTCTCCTCTCTCTCTCTCTCTCTCTCTCTCTCTTTGTGATAGCGAATGCTTATATCATGAATAATCGTCCTTTGATGTTTGTTATTTTCTTGTATAAACGGCGTCCTACTCTGTCATGTTCCTGGTGCTTTTTTCCGTGCTTAGATATGATACAAACATTTTGTTTATCACAATAAAGAAATAAGTAACTAAATTTTTTTTTATTAATGATATTTTGTGTTAAGTATAATATGAACAAATCATATTAACACAATTCCTGTGTCCCCTAGGCCCTAGGGCACACATTCATATGGTGATTAATAGGACATCATTCAGACAAACTACAGAACAACACAGGTGATAAGGAAAACTTGTGTAAACTTAATCAAAGCAGCCAAGGATATAAACACCATAGAGGTCACAAAATGCCCGAGAGTTCCAAGATCTGTATTATTATTATTATTATTATTATTATTATTATTATTATTATTATTATTATTAATTGCCAACCTACAACCCCAGTTGGAAAAGCAAAATGCTATAAGCCCAGAGGCCCCAGCAGGGAAAATAGCCGAGTGAGGAAAGGAAACAAGGAAAAATAAAAAAATTTAAGGACAGTAACAACATTAAAATAAATAATTCCTATATAAACTATAGATACTTTAACAAAACAAGAGGAAGAGAAAGTAGATAGAATAGTGTGCCCGAGTGTACCCTCAAGCACGAGAACTCTAACCCAAGACAGTGGGAGACCATGTAACAGAGGCTATGGCACTACTCAAGACTAGAGAACAATGGTTTGATTTTGGAGTGTACCACCATTCTTGAATAAAAGTGCATTTGTGTTCTTTGTAGTAGATAATACTGGGTGTGCAGAGGCCACTGCTGATGGGTATGGAACAACGCTTGGAACAAAGAGACGCTTTAGCTATGGTAAGCAGCTCTTCTAGGAGAAGGACACTCCGAAATCAAACCATTGTTCTCTAATCTTGGGTAGTGCCATAACATTTGTACCATGGTCTTCCACTATCTTGGGTCAGAGTTCTCTTGCTTTTGTTTGGTTAAAGTTTTTATAGTTTATATATGAGATGTTTATTTTAATGTTGTTACTGTTCTTAGAATATATTTTTTTTTTCTAGTTTCCTTTCCTCAATGGGGTGGTTTCCTTCTTGGAGCGCCTGGCCTTATAGCTTCCTGATTTTCCAACTAGGGTTGCAGTTTAGCAGGTAATAATAATAATGATTGATTGATTGATTTAAGGTTTTCTGGCATCCTGACATTGTCTCTCCTGAGAGGGTCCCTTTTGTAGTGAAGGGGCTCTCATAGAGACATCTCTTTGGAGACCTGCTGACGGTCATTATTATTATTATTATTATTATTATCTAGCGATAGCGTGTGTGTTATTTATTTTCTGTCAAGCTTTAAAGAAAACGGAAATAATTTCATGGTATACTCTTACAAATTTACATTAGACTTTAGATTACTTAACCAAAGCACATCTTATATAGTTTTCCCAATTTTGTCTCTAGTACCTGACTCTTTTTTTAAATATTCGACAAAAAATGGAGTTCTATTTATTTCCAAAATCTAGATTATAAAATTAACCTCGAGCCTATGCAACTACCTGCTGAGTCATGAGCAGGCATCACCTGGCCCTCCCTGGTCCTGAATTGGAAAGAGAGGGTCTTTGGAATTAATCATATTTATATATGGCCACTCATTAGGACAATGTCCTGATTTCTAGGGCGTTGTTACTGTCCCTTGCCTATGCCATTCATGAGTGACCTATAAAACCTTTAAGAGTTTATCAATTAATCATCTGCTTCTGAATAAAAGTGAATTATGCTGAACATTTTGTATAATCCTTGGAATCCTTTAGCTCAAACAGGAATAAATAATACGTTATTAAAATACGATGCCACTTGAGTGATATATAATCTTAATTGAATATAGTGTATGCAATTAAGAAATTCATAAATTCTCATATCCCTGTGATTCATCATCAAATTGAGGATATAATGTAAAATAGTTGAACTAGATGAAATTTTCATGGTCATCTTGAAAAAGGGATATACTACAATGTTGTCGCAAGTCGTAGATGTCACAAAAGAGATAAAATAACCCAGAAGCAACTGCCAACGAATTGCATTGAACTCCGCTGAACAGAAGGTGCTTCACATCGTAATAACCATTTGCATTGCTGTTCTATAATTCAGGAACAGATTGGAACGGTGGAGAGGGGAAGAGAAGGAAGAATAGGAACAGATTGCAGAGAGGAAGGCAATCAGCAAAGCCATTTCGCCTTTTGTATTTGTTAGAAAATACGTTGTGTAGACGAATCCCAGGGCGCAAATAAGAGGGACGTTTTACATTTGCATTATGAGAAGACTTCTTGGTTTCTTGCTTTTCAATTCATGTAAATTGCTCTTCACGTAAGATGTTTTATTGATTTAGTTTTTATGTAATTTTTTTTAAGCTTGAGGATAAAACGCTAAAATGTGTATGCTTTTTTTTTATTTCCGTATTATCTTACGAATCAAAGGCCGCGAATAAGAGGGTCATTTTTCTTTTGCATTATGAGAAGACTTCTGCTGTTTGCGTCAGAAATTTTATTGATTTAGTTTGTCTGTTTGCAATTTTTTAGTTTACGGATAAAATGATAATATGCTTATGAATTTGAATATCCATACAGGCATGGATATATTAGTACATAGGATATATTCTTTATTTGCCTGTTTGTATTTTTTTTAACTGAAGGATAAACCGCTAATATGCGTATGATTTTGTATATTCATACAGGCATAGAACTATTAGTATGTATATATATATATATATATATATATATATATATATTATATATATATATATATATATATATATATATATATATATATATCAATTTTATATATATATACATATATATACATATGTATATATATATATATATATATATATATATATATATATATATATATATATATATATATATATATTAATTTTATATATACATACATACATATATATATATATATATATATATATATATATATATATATATCTTTATATATATATATATATATATATATATATATCTTTTATATATATATATATATATATATATATATATATATATATATATATATATATATAAAGATATATATATATATATATATATATATATATATATATATAATATATATATATATATAAAGATATATATATATATATATATATATATATATATATATATATATATATTATATATGTATGTATGTATATATAAAATTAATATATATATATATATATATATATATATATATATATATATATATATATATATATATATATATATATATATATAAGTGCATGTTGATTCAATACGACCTTTACCCTTGTCACATGAAGGACATGATCATATTTTTATTGTAGTTGACGCTCGAACTAGTTACATTGATACTTATACTTCTGGTTTCGAAGTTACAAAAGTGCTTATAGCTCTTGTTGAAAAGTTTGGATCACCCCAAGTGAAAAAACTTTTGAGAAATATATCGAGTTTATTAAACAAGTGTTCGAAAAAATAAAAACAAAAATATTTTTGACATCAAGCATTTCTTTATTATTATTATTATTATTATTATTATTATTATTATTATTATTATTATTATTATTATTATTATTATTATTATTAAAGGTTAAGCTACAACCTTAGTTGGAAAAGCGGGATACTATAAGCCTAGGGGCCCCAACAGGGAAAATAGCCCAGTGAGGATAGGAAACAATGAAAAATAAAATATTTAAAGAACAGTAACAACATTAAAATAAATAGTTCCTATATAAACCATATAAACTTCAACAAAACAATAAGAAAAATTAGATAGAATAGTATTGTATAGGTCAAGTTCAAATGTGGTAGACATGTCACTGTTTAAAATCCTCGTCAGTATTTCACAGTCTCTAATGATGGATGATAGAAATAGATGGTCTGATATGCTAACTACAAAAGAATTTGCATTAAGCAAGAGTACAATGGGAGCATTGGGGACTCATATTATTTAATCTTTAGGTTAGATCCACAATTTATTTACGTGTTTTTTTTTTTTTTTTTTTTTTTTTTATAACGTAGAAGATTTCCGGACGTATTTGGCTAATGGGATAGTGAGATGAGAAGGGTACACTATTCTATCTTATTTCTCTTCCGCTTGTTTTGTTAAAGTTTTGTATACTTTATATAGGAGATATATATCTCAATGTTGTTACTCTTAAATTATCTTATTTTTCCTTTTTACTCCTGTTGAAATAACTTTTTTTTCCTAGTTACTCTTGTTAAAATATCTTATTTTTCCTTTTTACGTTTCATGAAATATCTTCTTTTTCCTTGTTAGTGTTCTCAAAATATCTTATTTTTCCTTGTTTCCTTTCCTCACTGGGCTATTTTCCCTTTAGGAGCCCCTGGGCTTACAGCATCCTGCTTTTCCAACTAGCGTTGTAGCTTAGTTGATAATAATAATAATAATAATAATAATAATAATAATAATAATAATAATAATAATAAAAATGAAAATTAAAAAAAATATAAAAATTCAAAGAATAATAATAATAATAATAATAATAGTAATAATAATGATAATAATAGAAGTGGGAAAAGATGCAGACAAATAAAATAATAATAATAATAATAATAATAATAATAATAATAATAATAATAATAATAATAATATGAACAAACGCACAATTGAGGTTGCAGAGATCATAATCTCTGTTTTAAACGGCCTTATGAAATAGAGATAGTGACCGTGTGTATATTGAGAGAGTACCAATTAAAGAACCTAGATTAAAATGAACTTTTATTCATACGTTCCGGGTTATGCGGATTAATCAAGCTCGAGTTACCATTAAGAGTGTAGTCCATACGACGTGCATGCAAATGTAAAGGTGGTGGCAGAGAATCAGCTGAGTGGGACATATTATCCAAATGTATACCAGCCGTACCCAGTAGCTGATGATAATGATTTGGGCGGTGATGAACTTGCTGAGGAGAGAGAGAGAGAGAGAGAGAGGAGAGAGAGAGAGAGAGAGAGAGAGATTTCAGAATCCGAGAAAAGGGAAATTGAGGTTGAATCGAGAGAAGAGATAGAGAGAGAAATTGAAGTTGACAAGATGAGAGAGAGAGAGAGAGAGAGAGAGGAGAGAGAGAGAGGAGAGAGAGAGAGAGAGAGAGAGAGAGAGAGAGAGAGGAGAGAGAAAGAGGAGAGAGAGAGGAGAGAGAGAGAGAGAGAGAGAGAGAGAGTTCGGAATCCGAGAAAAGGGGAAATTGAGGTTGAATCGAGAGAGGAGATAGAGAGAGAATTTGAAGTTAAAAAAAGGAGAGAGAGAGAGAGAGAGAGAGAGAGAGAGAGAGAGAGAGGGAGAGAGAGAGGAGAGAGAGAGAGAGAGAGAGAGAGAGAGAGGCGAGAATGACTGAAAAGGGAATTGAGGTTGAATGGAGTGAAGAGATACAGAGAGAAATTGAAGTTGAATAAAGGATACAAAGAGCCTTACCTTACCTTATTGCCTTATTCTATGTTCGGGTTCCCCCAGGTCCATCAGTGTGAGGCACCTCGTATATCCA
The DNA here is from genome assembly GCF_036898095.1 of Palaemon carinicauda. Classification (NCBI taxonomy): domain Eukaryota; kingdom Metazoa; phylum Arthropoda; class Malacostraca; order Decapoda; family Palaemonidae; genus Palaemon; species Palaemon carinicauda. The sequence goes on along the minus strand of NC_090731.1, from coordinate 67,809,223 downwards.
CCAGAGAGTTGCTAATGCATCTTCCGGTGTATTTTGCATCTTCTAGTCTTGGATGGTCTGGGATGCATCTTAGGTATTTATCGAGCTTATTCTTAAACAAATCTACGCTCACTCCTGATATGTTTCTTAGATGAGCTGACAGCACATTAATTAGTCGCTGCACTATCGATGCTGGTGCGTAGTGGATTAATGTCCTGTGCGCCTTCCTTAGTTTTCCTGGTATATCTTTTGGCACTATTAATCTACCTCGGCTTGCTCTTTCTGATATTTTTAGCTCCATGGTGTTTTCAGTAATTCCTTCTATTTGCTTCCATGCTTGTATCATCATGTAGCATTCTTTTCTCCTTTCTAGACTGTATAGTTTTAAAATATTGCAGTCTTTCCCAGTAGTTAAGGTCCTTAACTTCTTCTATTCTAGCAGTATAGGACCTTTGTACACTCTCTATTTGTGCAATATCCTTTTGGTAGTGTGGGTACCATATCGCATTGCAGTACTCGAGTGTACTACGTACATAAGTTTTGTAAAGCATAATCATGTGTTAAGCTTTTCTTGTTTTAAAGTGTCTGAATAGCATTCCCATTTTTGCTTTACATTTAGCCAACATTGTTGCTATTTGGTCGTTGCATAACATATTCCTATTTAACATTACACCAAGGTCTTTAATTCCTTCCTTGTTTGTGATTGTCTCGTTATTATGTCCCTTGAATGCATATACCATTCCTTCTCTGTATCCATAATTTATTGATTCGAATTTATCGGAGTTAAATACCATCCTATTTATCTCCATCCATTCATATGTTTTGTTTAGATCTCTTTGTAGTGAGTTCCTATCTTCATCACAAGTAATTTCTCTACTTATTCTTGTGTCATCTGCGAAATTTTTCACTACAGAAAATTTAACATCACAGTCTATGTCTGAAATCAAAATAACAAACAGCAGTGCAGCTAATACCGTAGCTTGTGGCACGCAAGATATTTCCAGAGCTTCATCTGATTTCTCGTCATTTGCAACCACTATCTGTTTTCTGTTTTACAGGAATTTTTTTTACCCATTTTCCTATCTTTCCCACAATATTGTGCTTTCTCTTTTTTTTCTCTAATATATTATGGTCTACCTTGTCAAAGGCTTTTGAAAAATCTAGATAGATCACATCTGTGTCTTTTTTCATTTATCAGATTTTTGTATATGTTTTCATAGTGTGCTATCAGTTGGGTTTGTGTTCTTTTCCCCGTGTTGACCTATATTGAACAAATTATTTTTAACCAAATGGTTCATTATTTTCTTTTTTATTACCCTCTCATACACTTTCATAATATATGATGTTAGACTAAACAGGTCTATAATTGCTTGCCTCGCATCTTGATCCACTTTTGAAAATAGGGGTTACCTAAGCTAATATATGTTTAACATATATCTCGCTCATATCTACACGTTGTCTTAGCAGTATTGCAAGCAGCTTGGCGATAGTGATTGTATTTTTTTTTTTAGCAAAATCGCTGGGACTCCCTCTAGTCCGGCAGCCGATTCATTTTTAATTTAACTTATAGCCTTGACAATATCTGCTTCATTAATATCTATATCCGTTAGATATTCAACATTTTCTTCTCTCATCTGTTTCATTATTCTCATTCGCAATTTTTGGCGTGAACTCACTCTTATATTTCTCTGCTTATATGTTGCATATATCCTTTTTTTCATTCGTTAACCATCCTTCCATTCTTAGAGGGCCTATTTCTAATCTCCCTTTATTCATCTTTTTTGGCATAGGAGTAAAGTACTTTGTTTTTTTTTTTCTTTTATATTTTGAAGAGTCCCTTCTTCTAAGTCCCTTTTTTCATTTTATTTCGAGTGTATAATCTTTTCTTCTGCATTTTCTATCTTACATTTTATTTCCATCATTTCCACACATTTTTTTCTTTTGCAAGATTTTTCTTTCATTTTCTAATTTTCTGAAATAAGATCCTTCTGTGTCTTGGTATGCATGTTTATTGTTTATTGTTCAACAATTTTCTCCAGTATTTTGTACAGTATGTCCGTATTTACCTGTATATTATCACTTACGAATACATTTTTCCATATCATATTCAGTTCTTCATTTATTTCTGACCGTTTTATATTTTTACTCTAAAAATTATATTTTTCCATATGCTTCCCAACGTTTTGTGCTTTGATTAATTCTGCGATCACTTGCTTTGAAATGGACTATTAATTCTATTATATTGTGACCTGAAAAATCCCGTGTTATAAATTATTATTTCTTTAACAAAATTCACCTCATTACACAAATACTAGATCTATGATATTTTCCTTTCTTGTTGGAATGTGGTTTATTTGTTGCATATTATGTTCTAATAGCATATTTTGAAGCTTTTCAAATTGCCTCTTATCCTCTTCGCTACTATTACTCTCTTTTTTATATGCATATATACAACCACTTTCTTCTATCCGTTCTTTCCAATCCACGAAAGGAAAGTTAAAATCTCCAATCTTTATGGTTTCTACATAAGCATCTATTTTTTTCTATTATCATGTCAAACGTATTAGTATTTGGGGGTCTGTAAACTAAATATTCACTAGTTTTTTCAAATTCAAATTCTACCGCAATCAATTTACATTCTGTGTTGCTGTATTTTTCACAGACTTTTCCTTGATTTATGTCTCTTCCATATATTGCGGTTCCCTTGATTCATATTTGTTCTGTCTGATCTATATGTTTGGATACCCTTTATCTGATCACCACTGCCAGTCTCTTGGGAATACCATGTTTCACTTATTTTAATATATCTATTTTTTCAATTTGAGTTAGTTCTTCTAAGAACTCTATTTTCCTTTTAGAGTTACTCGTGACTAAACCCTGTGCATTCATCACTATTATGGTTTGTGTTTCATCCTCATTATTTAATATTGGTAATAATATGGATTCTCCCCTGCTTCCTTCCTGTTCTGATATGATGTTCTTTTCTTAATCTCCAGGAATTCTGCCATTAAAAAATCCAGCTTTTCTATTATATTCGCTCCTTCGCCTTCATATTTATTTTTGTTTGTATACCTGCAATTATCCCCATATCTGCACAAACCCCTGGCTTTATAGATGCATTCTTTGCAGTTGGGCTCTAAATGTGCATATTTGGGTTGAAAGGCATCATATCTTGGGGCCTTTGGTGCATAGCGCGGTATATACTCGGCCTGCTTTTTTGTTTCTTTTTTTGTTTCATTTTTGCTTTCATTTTTCTTTTCTGTTTGCTGAGTTTTCTTACTTTCATTCATGGTTGCAGGATACCTATATCGACATTTTTTTTTGTATTTGCCTCCTTTTCCTTCTTTCAGTTTTTTGCATATTTTTGGATGGAGATCTCTGCATTCATCTCCATATCCGTCTAAACACGCACATTTACCATATATTTCATAATTATGGCATATCTTTGGATGCTTGTAGTAGCATCTTTCGCCAAATCTGCAGTAATAATTAGGAAGCTTTAAGTTATCTGAAGTAATTTTGATTCAATGTGATTCGTTTGTAGCAGGTGGTAATGTAATATAATTTTATGGCTTAAAATACTTATAGTTTCCTTACTTAAATGTGACCTGCCATAAAGAAAAAAAAAGAAAAAAAAACTGTTTTTGATGAAAATCAAAAAATGTAATAGTATGATTTAATTGCAATTATGAGTAAATAATTATGGTTTCCTTAGTTAAAAGTGATCTGCCAAAAAAAAAAAAAAGAATAGGTTTAGGAAGTTAATGGATATGGTCTTCAATCATTATTTCATTCTCTTGGTGCAATAACAAGATGTACCCAGAGATCGGCGTCAATGATCTTAGATGTTAGAATGCCAGAAAACTTTAAATCAATCAATCAATCAATTTACCCAAAGACTTTTACATCGCGATATGAATAATTTAATCCTTCGTAAGAGAAAATCAAGTATTTAATTCAATCTTTTCCAGTATAAAAATTATATCCCTTTTCAGTTTCATTTCATTAACATCATTTTATTTTTCTTTAATTGTTCGAATTATGTGTAATATAATTAGGATGAAGAAGTAATTACTATTACTGGGAGCTAATGAATCTCATTTTTCATTTTCTCCCTTTCTGTTGATATATAATTTGGTTATTTATTCCATATTACCTCACTTGAGATCCCTCACCCCTTCCTCTCCTTCAACATATTCGTCAGTTTTCTTCATTTCAGTGATTCAAAATTAATCATCATTAACTATATCCAATCTTTATTTTTTTTCATTTTTATTTTTTTTTTTTTTTTACTGAGGCTCGTATATAGTACACTGACTCGCTGGGGTGCCCTTTTTTCTCTGAAAAGTTTCCTAATAGCTGATTGCTTGGCCAAAATAATTCTAACCAATCAGCTATAAGGAAACTTTTTCGAGCTAATATGGTCATTGTGAGTCGTTGCAAATGCGCCTCATTAGAAAAATTAATGTAGCACATTAATATGTTTTGTTGATGTCTCTCTTTATCCTTATGCATCTCCTTACTATTTTTATTTAGCACAAGGATTCACAACCTTCCCCCAATGGAAAATCTTTGAAAAGGTATTCACCAACATTCTTGATACGTTAGACTTTTACGTATTTAACAGCATTAATTTATTATTGATATTGAACGATCAACTATCCCTGATTATAGATGATCTTTTATGAAATTCTAATTCAACCCACAGATTCAGTTTTATTCCAGATTACATTCAATTTATCTTTTTGGTACGCTGTTAAAAATTTGCTTGGTAAAAAAACAGATTTTTACCACTTCAAAAACGGTTATATAGACGTAAAAGAGTGATATCTCGGTAACCAACTCATGAAAGATTATAACAAAGTAAGGTGAAATTATGGTCGCTGAAACACGATTGAGACGCAGTTTTTTCTAACAGTGTATATTAAAGTTTTTTTCCAAGCTTGTTGATTTGATCCTGTTTTCCTTCTCTGCTCCCTTATCCATCAAAGTATTAAAACGTTCGTGGTTATAAATTATAAAAAATTATATATAGATTAAAAATAAAAAATAGATAGAATAGTTCAGATCAGGTGTTGTCCAAGAATCCTTTCACTCATACTTTAGTCCCTTAACCTGTAAATGATGCTTGGTACCGATATATGTTTTGATTCATTTGCCACTTTGTATACAGTAATGCCCATGTTTACAGACTAAATAGATATATAGATAGACACACAGATAAATAGATTTATAGATAGATACACAGATAAATAGATATATGTACAGATAGAAAGAAAAATATATATATTCCAAAATATTCGGTCTGACTTCCCTCTAATGTATTTTACGTATTTCCTTATTTATTGCTTTATTTTCATACTTGTTTTTTTATATATTTATTTTTATTTCACATTAGACTTTTTTATATTTGATGTGAATAACAATGTTCATTAAAGCTTTCCTATTCCTTTACTCTCTCTCTCTCTCTCTCTCTCTCTCTCTCTCTCTCTCTCTCTCTCTCTCTCTCTCTATATATATATATATAATATATATATATATATATATAAAGTATATATACTATATATATATATATATATATATATATATAGATATATATATATATATATATATATATGTATATATATATATATATATATATATATATATATATATATATATATATATATATACTCATATATATACATAAATATATGTATATATATACTATATATATATATATATATATATATATATATATATATTATATATATATATATATATATATATATATATATATATATATATATAATGTATGTATGTTATGTATGTATGTATGTATATATATATATATATATAATATATATATATATATATATATATATATCTATATAAAATTTATTTATGTATATATATATATATATATATATTATATATATATATATATATATATATATATATATATATATATATATATATATATATACTTCATTGTGTAAGGTACAGCTTCGTTTGATCACAAATACAAGTACGCTCCAAAGTATATTGAGATTTAGAAATAATTTGTTTTTTTTTGTAGAAATTTTTTGCTTTTCACATATATCAATTTTATTTCATATAGTTACCGGTAATCTGAAGCTCTAGATAAAATTTCATATTTTAGTGTTGATTTAGTTGAGCTTCTGCTTAACAGTTAACAAGATTTCTTTGATATAAAGGTATATATTTTAGAAATTTTTCTTCCCTTACCTGATATCATTTTAAGATATTTAGGTTGAAATATTATAACCTATTTCAGATAATCTTTTGTACATGGTATAATTTTTAGGACATTTATGTTTCCAAAATATTGAAATATTATAAATAATTTTGGATAATCTTTTGTATATGATATTGTCAACACATTTATGTTCCCAAATTTTAGAAATAATCTTCGATACTGTTTTGTACATGATATCATTTTATCACATTTTTGTTTCCAAATTTTAGAAATAATTTTCGATAGTCTTTTCTACATGATATCATTTTAAAAGATTTGTATTTTCAAACTATTTGAATATTAAAAACAATTTTCGATAATCTTTTGTAATCATAATTTTAGGACATTTATGTTTCAAAAATATTAGAAACTATTTCGATAACCTTTTGTAAATGACATAATTTTTGACACATGTTTCCGAAGAATTTGAAACCAAATTCGAAAATCTTTTGTAAACTATAATTTATAAGATATTTGTTTCCAAAATATTGAAAAATAATTGTAATAATGTTCAGGGTTTTTGCAAGTTTCTCTCTATTTCTTAAGATATCTGTTTCCAAAATATTGAAAAAAAAATCTTTTATAATTTTTAGTATTTTTGCAAGTTTCTGTCTATTTTTTAAGATATTTATGATTTCAAAATATTAGATTTTTTATTATAATCTTGTGTATTTTATGCAAGTTTCTGCTTATTTCCTCTCTCATCGAACAGAAAAAAAACTCTTACTGTCGGCCAAACTCTGCCAAAGCCAAAATCTCTTTTCGGGGTTATATTAAAACGAATAGAGGCGAGAGGAGAAGACATAGCCAAAATGAATTCAGACCCACTCAGTCCACATTACGTCCCAAGAATGTAAAATAATGTAATGAAAGCTTTCTCTCTCTCTCTCTCTCTCTCTCTCTCTCTCTCTCTCTCTCTCTCTCTCTCTCTCTCTCTCTCTCTCTCTCAATGTCTATTTCAACCTTTTCTCTCTCTCCCTTGGGGAATGTTTATTCTAACCTGTTTCCATATCAGAAAGACTTTCTCTCTCTCTCTCTCTCTCTCTCTCTCTCTCTCTCTCTCTCTCTCTCTCTCTCTCTCTCTCTCTCTCTCTCTCTCTCTCTCTTACACAGAATGTCTATTCTAGCCTATGTTTCTATAAAAGAATCTCTCTCTCTCTCTCTCTCTCTCTCTCTCTCTCTCTCTCTCTCTCTCTCTCTCAATGTCTATTCCAACCTTTTCCTTTTTTCCTTCGGGGAATGTTTATTCTGACCTGTTTCCATATCAGAAAGACTTTCTCTCTCTCTCTCTCTCTCTCTCTCTCTCTCTCTCTCTCTCTCTCTCCTCTCTCTCTGAATATGTAGTCTAGCCTTTGTGTCTATATAAGAATCTCTCTCTCTCTCTCTCTCTCTCTCTCTCTCTCTCTCTCTCTCTCTCTCTCTCTCTCTCTCTCTCTATTTTTTTACTCATTGTTATTCTGTAAAACTCACTCTAATGGAATTTTCTTGTCTTGGGAGATATTTTTCATCTAAAAAAATGCCTTAAGTATTTCCCGTCCGTTCTGGCAACCCGATAACGTGAGATATTTCCGAGTATCCGAGAGTGTGCTTGTTGTGTTGCAATAGGAGCTAGACATTGCTGGTAATGGTCCTCTATCCATTGTGGGATATCTAACATTTATTCGGTTTTTCGCCGGTTTTAATATCTGATATGTTAGAGTTTTATTAAATAGTATTACAGTGAATGTTATTCATTTCTTTTCTTTTATTTATTTATGTTTTTTTTTTCTTGAATCTATGTGAATTTAGCAGGTACATCAATGCCATGATCTTTGGACATGGTGTGTCGTACAAAGCTAGTTGGATTTTTAAATTTATATCAGAAGCAGGTCTTTTTAATGGTATTCAACTTCTATGACATATTTACTTTTCTGGTTTTAAATTAATATTCATATAATCTTTATTTATAATAAACGATATCAGCGTCAATGACCTTCGAGATCAGGATGCCAGAAAACTTCAAATTATTCATTAATTCATTATTCTTACTTGAATTGGACGTTTCATCCATTCTTATGACAAGATGCCAGGTACTGGCTTTTTGAGTAATCTGTTAATTTTATGATTTGCCTTAAACAAAAATTCATATGATGTCTTATCAAGTTACATTGAATAATTTTCTTTCTGATCTGACGTTCATTTTGTAAGCGTTTCTTTAATTAAATGAACCGTCCATTAATGGTTGCTCTTAATAAAATTTTTGGGTGAATGCGTAACCTAAATACCCATTATATTTGGAACCTGCATCATTCATCACAGAGGTACCCTTAAATTACATTCTATTAAAAGGCATCTCCGTTGATTCATGATTAGACTGTATTCTGGAAGTCTAGCGTATATAAGCGAAAGTACAGTTGGCGCAAAGATTCCGGGTGAAATAAGCTCCACCCCCCCTGATGACGCCATAGCCAATCACATTGTCTCCGACATTATCATCGATCATAATATATCCCCTTACAAATTTCATACTATACCAACTCACTATCACTTTAAGGGGATGCGTCATTAATAATGAAACATGGAGGTTCCAATATGACTTCTTTGGGAAACTGTTGTTTCTTATCTCAAGTGGTGTTTGACTACTCCAAACTGGGTCTTTGTTTTCATCACTTCAGAGAGTTTATACTTTCTATTAGATGACATAGTCACGGACATCATACACTGATACAACTGGTAATTTATTCAACTAACATTCATACTATTAACTTAATTTTCAGGCCTAGATTCTTTATTCATACGCATTGCTTGAGTAGCAGATGTCAGGTATCTTATAGAGGTTGCATCATGTCCGGGTTCGTCCGGTTTCAAATCCTTGGCCTTTGAATAGAATTTAGGACATCGGCTTCATGATTACTACAGTCAACGAAGAGATCCAGGCAAAATAATCCCCACCCATTGATGACATCATAGCCAATCATGTCCTGCGCATTAACAGCAGTCACAAAACATCCCTTTAAATGATTACAAGTTAATATAATTTTAAATTTGCAAGGGGATATATTGTGATTACTGCTAACGTGGGAGATAATGTGTTTGGCGATGACGTCATCAGGGGGGTGGGGCTTATTTCACCATGAATCTCTGTGGTGACCGTAGAAGACTTGTAACAGCAGTCGCATTTGTTATACAATTTCAATTCGTAAAACGTTCAAGGTGCTGCTGCCTTCTGCGGTTTGGAGATCTGTATATTAATGATATAAATAATTGCCTTTGATTTAAAAAAAATAAATCTTGGTATGTTAATAACTTGTTAACTACTACTGAACATCAAAAGTCCAAACTTGCAGCAAATGTTTTTATGTGTTTATGTATAGATTCGTGAGGGGGAGAAGGATTGTACATGCCCTTTTTATGGATTCATGAGGGGGAAAGGGACTGGATGCCCTCTTTATAGTAGTGCAACTATAGAAAAAGAGGCTAGATGGACACAAGAAGCTCTTCTGTATTTTAGTAGATATAAAGGAGGCTTATGACAATATCAAAAGAAAGTCCCAGAGAAGTTGGTCAGAATTGTTGAGATGATGTAGAAAAGAACAAGAACAAAAGTAATTATAACGGTTGGGGAAACAGGAACATTTGAAGCCCTGTTTTAATTCAAGCTAGTCATGGATATGTTGAAAGAAGAGATGTTGTGGGAGTTGTTATCTGCAGATGAAAACCAAGCCTGTCCACCATCTCTGTTTCAGATGGGCAGCCTCAGAACTGGAACCAAGTCGCACTTGATGCCATGCATGGAAAACCCTGTTCCAGTGAAAAATGGTTAATTTGGCGATTACCCCTGAAAATGAGGAAGACAGAGAAAGGTTCTACAGGGGTGGTTTGAGATTAAATGGGGATATGACGGAAGATATTATTATTACTATTACTTGCTAAGCTACAACCCTAGCAGCAAAAGCAAGATGCTATAAGCCCAGGGGCTCCAACAAGGAAAATAGCCCAGTGAGGAAAGGACAAAAGGAAAAATAAAATATTTTAAGAATAACAGCATTAAAATAGATATCTCCTATATAAACTATATAAACTTTAACAAAACAACAGGAAGAGAATTTAGATAGAATGGTGTACCCGAGTCTACCGTCAAGCAAGAGAACTCTAACCCAAGACAGTGAGGAAGGTAAGGACAGGATAACAAATACATGAAAGTGGAGGCTCAGGTATAAAACAGGTATAGCAATTTAGATACTTGGGATCTACTACAGGTCAGGAGGTAGGATGTGAAGGTGAAGTTGTGAATAGAATGGGAGCAATATTGAAGACGTGGAGGCAGGTAGTGCCATTGGTATATGATAAGAAAATGCCAGTGAAGCGTAATGTTAAGACCACTTATATGGATTAGAAGTGGTTGCTCTAAGACGAAAAGAGTAAGTGAAGCTTAAGAGCAATTATGATGAAGTAAAGTGATGCAAAACACACTGACATGAACATTCTAAAAGCTAACTAAGTATGTCTTCATGAAAACAATGTCCAGGTAAAAATCCTGAAAAAAATAATTGTCTTTCAACTGTAGAGTGATGAGTATGTATAATTCATAAATAACCTTTAAAGCGTAATAGTTTTTTTTTTTTAATTTCATGATTTATTGGCTAGTTTAATGTACTATATTTTTTCACACTTTGTAGCATAGGTTATATAATATTTATCCAAATACCATGCTGAAATATTCCCAAAATCCGATTACCTGTTGGGAGTTTGGTTGAATTAATCTCTAAGCTGGTGAAATTTACAGTGAAACCATAATCAAGTCAGAAATATTATTTTATGTGTATGCACCAGCATACAAATTTTTTTTTCGTTCCAAAAGCCTGGCACATACATATTCAAAACGAATGGACAGAACAATGAATTATTTCTCTGGAATAATTCGTGAGAGAATATTCTGCACATCAATGTTTGGGCATCAATGGACGAACTACTGTTCATTTTGCTTTAATCGACAACATTCAAAAGGGTGTGACGGCGCCGAGTAAGGCTGTGAACTCAGTCGTTTCCAACCTGCCTTTGAGTTCACAGCCTTACTCGGCGCCGTCACACCCTTTTGAATGTTGTCGAGTAAAGCAAAATGGACAGTAGTTCGTCCATGTTCACAAGACAGACAATATTACAGAGGAAAAACCAGACATGAATTTTCATGTTCGTTTTAGTGCGAGGGAAGAGCGAAGACACAAGCATAATATATACAAAAGGAATTATGTACAATTGTGTGAAACGCGGTTGGTACAAGGGATATAATAAAGTCGAGCAAAATAACATCACAAAGGAATGGAATGAGTCATTAATATACTTCGTTGAACTTCCAATTACCCTTCAGTTTCGTCAACCTTTTTTTACCTCCGTCAACAAAGTTGGAAGGTGGTTATGTTTTTCCTCTTGTTTGTGTGCTTGTTTGTAAACAGCTTCCTGTCCATAATTTTAATCGTAGATTAATGAAACGTGCATGGATTAACTGTTATGTAAAAAGATTGAAATTAATAATTATGGAAATTCAAGGTCAAAGGTCAAGGTCAGGGTCAAGAAAAATGTCCAATTCACGTAATCAGCCATAAGTTTTGACATCGTTGTCACAGACTTCAAATTTGGTTCATATTTGAGTGTGAGGAAATCCACGCCAATGAATACATGTTAAGGTCGAAGGTCAAGGTCAAGATCGAGCAAAAGGTCGAAAACTAAGCTGCTGCGGCGGAGGTCTGCACTCTACTGAGTGCCTCTCTAGTTTTTTTAATCGCCTATCATGTACAGCCATTTTGAAATATATCCCTTTCCATAAATAATGAAAAAAAAAAAAACAGCTGCAAACTTGCAAGGATTGAATCTATGTTATGTGACAAGAATCTTTCGCAGTTTTAATTAAGAAGAGCTAGGTCCTATGGGAAATAGTATTACATTTAATGTTATGTTTTCTTTTAATGTTCCCAGAGAAGATTAGAGATATATTACTTGGGTGTCTAAAGAAAAAGAATAAGAACAAAGTTTCGCTAATGAGCTTCCAGTACATCAGAAATTATATTAGTACAGCACAAGACTACAAGCTATTTACATCTTTTAATAATGCCTACCTTTCTCCAACTGAAGGAATAGATATGATATTGTTTTTACAAGTTATGATATTGTTAAAGTAAGAAAAACAAATCCAAATATGTCATCATATAAAAATAAACTAATAATCATGTTTATAAATTCTTTTTGTTATAGCAGTATTTGCAAAGTGTTAAATGCTAATACTGTCATAATTTAATTTTTCCCATATCCCCACAATTTCTCTATCTTTATTCCACCACATATTGAGGTAAGTAACATTTTCCATCTTTTATTTTTAAGCTTAATCGTTATTCTAGGTTCATATAGGTCATGCCTTTTCAACTTTACAATCTCATACAACTCTTTTTGGGAAAATAAATCCTTACACATCTTCTTCATTGGTGAAATCCATCCTTTACTTTCCAGATAAATGCGTCATTTTTATATGTAACTATTTCAGACTAGAAAAGCACTCTGAGAGTGCAGAACTCCGCCAAGGAAACCTATTTCTCGAATCCAACTTGTCTTTGCCAGAATTAATTTAGACCGTTGGCATATTTGAAGTGTGTGTGACAACCATGTACAAATTTGCAGTTAAGGTTAAGTTTAATTCGGTTGACCGTTTGCTTGACCTTGATCTTGACCTTTAACCTAGGACTTCCCAACTTGAATCACATCCAAGTCGTAACATAAAAATTAACCCCTGAATGTTTCCCTATTTTATGAGTAAAATTGTGACCAGGAAGTTATTCTGAAACAAACAGACAAACGGACAAATGGGGCCGAAAACATGACCTCATCCCAACTTATTGGCGGAAGTAATAACAGGTTTACATATATTTTCTTTGCAAAATAACTATTTCTACCCCCTTCGATATTTCTAACATTAGAAATGTATATAATTTTAAGAAACTATTGTTATTCTCCTGACCTTCCTTGGAGGTATACCTTCCTTTCCATCCTTCTCTTATTTACTCGTATATAATAATCTTATTTTTTTATGAAATTCATTGGTTTTAGTAATATAAAATGATATATTATTTTCTCTAGTCCTATGATTTCCCACTGAATATGGTGATGAGTAAGTGTAAATGTTGGAATTTTTTTTTCGTTACAACGAATGAGAATGAGGATATAGTTGACTGGATGAAGAGTCGATTTGGGTATTTCTTTAAGCTACAGGAGATGCCTTTGTTATTGTTGGACTCCTCATCAGCATAACAATTAGCAGCCTAGCGTGACCACAGGCCTTGAGCTTAGATATTAAAGTGTATATGTAAATACCTAGATATATATGTGAATGTATCAACACAAAGCCAGGTTTACTAACGTAGTCTGTCATTACTTTTTGGACGCTACTAAGGTATTGGCTGTTCAGTATAAATGTAAAGTAACATGTCTAAATACCGTGTTTAGAAGTTGTGAGGTATGGATAACCTGTATGGAGATGCAAAAGAGAATACTGGAGTCAAGCAGGGACACTGCAAAGAGGTCAGTCGGACAGAACTACCACCTTCCCTCCTCTCTCTGACTGCCTGGCTGTGACGTCATGCTGGCCACAACTTGTGATTCGCTGGTGGTCGTGGCCTTGTGTAATAGGGTATTATTGTTATTTCCCTTTGAGTAATTGTTGCTCTTGACTAATTAATCTGATACTTCCGATATCAAAAAATTCCAAGAATGCCAAATGGATATTTTTCCATCGTCAAAAATTCCCCCATCCCCCAAAAAATAATGAATTTTTTTTTCAAGAATAACATTATTACTTTACTATGATGTAGAGGTATCGCCTAATCTTCCACCCAAGAAACAAATTGCCTCCTTTACGAAGTGGTTTGCCAGGACTTCATAAACTTGACTGCGACTTTGAAAGAGATTCAAACAGAATTTTACTCAAGGAGAATAAGCATCCACTTTCGGGAGGTTTGTTGAAGGAAACCGGACGGATATAAATGAGCCCTCTGGAAAACCTTTTTCATAAAAATCATCAACTGGGGTTGAAAAAATTACCAGTCAGCAAGAAATTATCAGTTGTGTTGGCCTGTTGGTCTTGCCTGGTGATCGCTAGATTGGCGTTCGCGTTTAGTTCAATTTCGGTAGTTCCTTTGGTCACTGCAACATCACCATACTTGTGAGCTAAGGAAGGGTGGGAGGTTTGGGTTAGCCTATAGGTCTACCTGCTGAATCATCAGCAGCCATCACCTGGCCCTCCCTGGTCCTAGCTTGGGTGGAGAGGAACTTAGGTGCTTATCTTAAATATATATATATATATATATATATATATATATATATATATATATATATATATATATATATATGTGTGTGTGTGTGTGTGTGTGTGTGTGTGTGTATGTATATATATGACCCGTGCAGACGGATAATGAGGCGTCGGCATATGGGTTTTCTTAATTTATTACAGAAGGTTCGTTTGTAAGTACACAATGCACAATTGCCCTCTCAGATGACGGACTTATCAACTCGAGTGCTCACCGGCAACTAACAACTGCCTTCGGTATCAAAATGCACCCATTGCAAAACTTGCAGACAATAGGTTTTTGTAGAATACTCATGAATATTGAGTTCATTTACCTTGATATACGAGACATCTACATACACTAATTAGGACATTACCCCCTCCCCCCCCCCTGGAAGCTCTTCACTCTGGGAGGAGGTGTGCACTTGCCCTCACTAGTCAATGATATATGGAAGACACTCCAACCTAGAATAGGCATGGCATGTACTAAATAGAAATGCAACATATATATATATATATATATATATATATATATATATATATATATATATATATATATATATATATATATATATATATATGTATATATATGTGTATATATATATATACATATATATATATGTGTGTATACATATATATATATATATATATATATATATATATATATATATATATATATATATATACATACATATATATATATATATATATATATATATATATATATATATATATATATATATATATATATATATATATATATATAAATATATATATATATATGTGTGTATACATATATACATATATATATGTATATATATATATATATATATATATATACACACACATATATATATATATATATATATATATATATATATACACACACATATATATATATATATATATATATATATATATATATATATATATATATATATATATATATATATATATATGTACATATATATATACATATATATATATATATATATATATATATATATATATATATATATATATATGTATATAAATATATATATATATATATATATATATATATATATATATATATATATATATATATATATATATATGTACATATATATATACATATATATATATATATATATATATATATATATATATATATATATATATATATATATATATTTGTATATATATATATATATATATATATATATATATATATATATATATATATATACTGTATATGTATATATATAGAAACCACCCAAAAAATAACACATCTTCCACAAAAAAATTAAATATTGCATGTAAAAATGTACACAACAATATAAATAATTCCACTCATTTCTTCTTAAGACCTCTGCAACCAAAATACAGAATACCCAAAGTGAAAAAGAATCATAACATCGTGTCTAAATAAACTCATCAATAACTTCCCTCTGGTTGCGGGCAATACGGGCTTTTTGGGCGGGACATGGGTAGGAATAGATATTCCTTCATCCCTCGATTTTACTTGTCCAGGTTTACGGCAAAATTTCGAAACACAACTCACCACCACCGTTTTACCATTTATTCAAATCACTACAACACTTACACTTGCAACTTTCAACCGGTGGCTACTAGCCATTTTCCCGAGAAAATCATTCATCTTCTCGCCCGTCTCTTATAACAGTAAGTAAAAGGTATTCACATCTACACTTTCTCTAACACTGCCTATCCTCAAGGCTGAACTTTAATCCCACAGCCACTTGCCATTCGGGAACCTCCCCGGCCCCAGCAACCAAGAATCATATAAATACATGAATTATAGAGCATCTGCCTGACGGATCTCACTTGACCTATTTAACCTCTGTTTTTTTTTCAGGTTCACTCAACAATGTTACATGTATTTCCCCACTCAGCAAATTACCACAACATTTTACGTATAAATTTAGCATCAACTTAACACATTGTTATCATCACGTTTATTTAAAAGACGTCGAAAGAAGAAACGAGGTCTGTTCAAACAACAACAACAGCAAAGGAAAAAAAAAATCTACTCATAAACTCGTGGGATGTCACGTATGCAGGGATAAGGTGGAACACTTTAGAAAACTACCTCTTCAAGTACCACATGTATGTGTGCCTGATGATGTTCAGACACTGCGTCATTAACAATTCTTTGTATCACAACTGTGTTAGACTTAACCATCTTCACTCGGTATGGACCCAAATAAGCTGGCTCTAGTTTGTTTTTCCTAGATGGTAATCGTTTCAAATACACACGATCGCCCACAAATACTTTTACCGGTGCAGTTTTGAACCGACCACCATACTTTGAGCTGTGATTTTCATTAGCTCTTTTCAAAAACCTTTATGTGGTGTTCATTACTCTCCTCAATAGATTTAATAAATATACACGGTATTGCTCAGTTGAATAATTTGGCACTTGTTGCGAATTATTGAGAACCATATATGGTAACACAGGATCCTGTCCATACACTAAAAATAAAGGCATGTCCCTGAGCGAAACATTATATGCAATGTTCAAAGCTAGCTCAGCTGTAGGAAGCATGGCGTGCCAATGAAGGGGGTCATTAGCCACTAAGTAGCGCAAAATTCTCACTACTTCCCTAATATGCCACTCTACTAAGCCATTTGCTGAAGGCCTATATACGGTCACTGAAAAGTATTCAAATTTCATCAAGTCCGTGACCGATTTCACCACCTTATTTATGAACTCAAGACCATTATCACTTATGAAAATTTTCGGGCAACCAAACCTAGCAATGAAAGAGCACAGCGCCTGGGTGAATGAATTTGCAGATTTATCCAACATTGCGTAAGTATGAGTGTACCGAGTAAATGCATCCACAAATGTTAACCCAGTGGGAAATGGTCCTACTACATCCATATGCACTCTATAAAATCTAATGGGAACAACCGACCACTTTCTGGCTTCCGGCACAGTGTTTTTATGTTCTTTGAAACAGTTACAAGCATGGCAGCCTTTTAAATAATTTTCTATAGATTTTTTCATTCCTAACCAAAAGAAGGATTCACGTGCTCTCCTTAATGTTCTATCAATCCCTAAATGCCCTGCGCATGGACTTGCATGTACAATGTGGATGGCTTATTTAATTAAAGAGGGAGGAAGAACTATCGGTGCACAAAATTTCCCTCCCCTCTTCTCGTAAGCACAATATGAGACATAATTTTCAATAAAAAAATTCTCGCAAGGCACATTCAGAAATGACGGATAACTCTCCGATTCCCCTTTAATCACTGCTTGCACTCTACCCATCCATTCCTCTTTTTTCTGTCCCTCTCGGACTTCTTTTATGTCCCAATCTCCCAAGTCAATCAAAGCTGCATCATCAGGGCATTCATTCTGGACACCCCTGGTCATGTCCTCGGTCATCCACATATTCCTTTCGCTGTTCGTATCTCTCTCTCTCTCTCTCTCTCTCTCTCTCTCTCTCTCTCTCTCTCTCTCTCTCGCTCTCTCCCGTCTACTGCATGTGCATCGCGAGAACTCTCATCCCGTTCTCTATTTTCTCTATTATGATGGGGGTCTTCACTATTTTGGTTACGTTCTTCATTCCTCTTTTGTGCCCTAGTTGTTACTCATAATACTGCACCTCTGGAGAGAGAGCTTCAGCTACCTTGTTAGCTTTACCTTCTATGTGGTGAAAACCCTTTATGTTAAACTCTAACAATCTCTCAATCCATCTCGCTTGACGAGAGTCAAATAATTTCTATAATACAAATCACGTAAGGGACGATGGACGCTTTGCAACTCCATCAACTGACCTAATGAAAAGAACCAATGCCTCTTTAGAACCCAAAGAATAGCCAAAGCCTCTCGATCAAATGTACTAAAATTCTTTTCTGCCCCTTTTAATGCCCGGGAAGCAAAATAAATGGGTATCTCTCTGCCTTTATCATCTCGTTGAGAAACTTCGCCACCAATAGCTACGCTACTCGCACCTGTTGTCACTAAAAATGGGCGATCAAATCTAGGATATGCGAGTAATTCATTGCTAGTTAAGGCAGCTTTCAAATGGTTAAAGGCCCTTTCTTCTTCCTCTCCCCTATTTATTACTTTTTGTTTCTCTAAAGCATCTAAGGGTCTTGCTATCTCTCCAAAACCTATTATGAATTCATGGTAATACCCAGGGAGCCCAAGGAACCCAGCTACATCCTTAGAGTTATGTGGCCTGGGGAAATCTGTAATAGCCACTACTTTACTGGGGCAGGGTTGGATACCTTCTGGAGTTATTATGTGACCTAAAAATTCAACCTGTTTACAGAAAAAGTTGCACTTTAACAAATTTATTTTCATACCATTACGTTGCAATGCTTCTAAAACTTCACGAATATTATTATGTTCTTTGGCAGTTTTCCCTGTAATTATGATATCATCTAAATAAACAAGAACATTTATGGCCAATTAAGGGTGACAAAACCGTCATCATTACTCTAAAAAAATGACTTGGAGCA
Organism: Palaemon carinicauda; assembly: GCF_036898095.1. Taxonomy (NCBI): domain Eukaryota; kingdom Metazoa; phylum Arthropoda; class Malacostraca; order Decapoda; family Palaemonidae; genus Palaemon; species Palaemon carinicauda. The sequence continues at coordinate 67,790,225 of NC_090731.1, read as the reverse complement.
TTTTTAACACCGAAAGGAAAAATATTAAACTGAAATAATTGATCATTAGCTATAAATGCTGTTTTACATTTACTGTCTTCCTGAATGGGCATTTGACAGTATCCAGATTTTATATCAACAGTTGTAAAATATTTGCTATACCGTACTTTCACAAGTAATTCTTTGATTGAAGGTAATGGGAATGCATTATCCTTAGTGACTGCATTCAATTTCCTATAATCAACACACAATCTTACCGAGCCATTCTTTTTCCTAACAGTTACAATTGGAGAAGCCCAGGGGGATTCGCTCTCCTCGATTATCCCTTGTTCCCTTAGTTTATTAATTTCGCTTTCTATCTCTCTCTGGAAATGAATGGGTACCTTATAAGGCCTTGACCTGATCAGCTCTGCCTGCCCAGTTTCAATGCTAAAGGGAAATCGATCAATCCTCCCGGGTGGCTCATCTCCAATTGCAATTACATCGGAATAATTATTGATAATGTCACTAACTACAGGCTGATATTCTGAGGGACATAATTTACGCGCTTGCATAATCAAATTCTGAGTGCGTTTGTCTGTGCGGGCTGGAGTTGAGGCTCCCAATATCCCATTTTAAGCAATTTCACATAACTCTAATTAATAGAGAATCACTTCCTAGAACAACTCTTTTATTTGACAAATTAACTATCGTTATATCAGCTCTGTTCTCTTTAATTTCTGTCAAGCCCTCTAATATCATATGGGCCCAATTGTCATTGGCTTTAACAACTACCTTAGTTCCTTCCGCAAGAGGACAACACAGGGTCACAGATATGCTCGCAAGGGTCTGGGGGGACGACACTTCTCCTCTCTCAGGTACAGCTGTTACCCTACTTAAATGTCTCTCCAAGCTAACACACGCACTTACTGTCTCACGACTTTCTATCGGCAAAATGTACCCTCCTGCTTTTACTGTTATTGTATCATTTCCCCCCAAAATGCAAATTTGATTATTAGAAATAAGGTCTATTCCTAGGATAGCCTCGATTCCTGAAATTCCGAGGGTGGGCAAGACAAATAAATCATGTGTAAACTTCACAGACTCCACCTTAAACTGGACGACTGACGTATGGTTTATGTGTAGTTTATTTCCTCCTGGCGTGTCAAGAATAATTGATGCCGTTGGCTGTAGTGGATTTGAGGAGAATTCTTTTTCAATCAATAAAACACTGGCTCCCGTATCAATCAGCGCTCGGATGGATTTATCTTGCAGGTCGATCCTAACTGCTAACATTTCCAGCCGGCCATTAAGAGATATGGGACACTGTCCGATGACCTCAGCTGCCATGCCGCTGCCCCCTGGTCCTCTCCCTAGTTCTGTGGGGGTGAGGTTGGGGGTACCGATGGAGATATCAGTGCCTGCTCTGTCTCGTCTCTCGTCACTGCTTGTGATGTCATGCGGGCGGGGGTGGAGGGGGCATCAAATTCCCTCGCCTTCCCCTGGCTCTGTTCACTTTTCCTTGGAAGTTGGGCGGGGGGAGGTGTGCGTGCGCCCTAGCCCGCCCGCCTTGGGCGTTTTTTGCCGGGCACTCTCGAGATAAATTACCGTAGGTGTGACAAGTGTAACAGCAGGGGTATCCTTGGGGGGGGGGGGAGGCACTCCTCTCGTCGGTGCCCTTCTCCCCTTCAGTGCCAACATCTGAAGACTGTTTATATGCAGACTACATTCCCCCTTACCATTCTTCGGGGGTCGAATTCCTCTCATGGCTGCCAACCTCTCGGAATTGGCCCCATTATTTCCAGTCCATTTTTCTTCTGGTAAACTGTCTAAAACGTTTTGTATCACATTCACTATGTCTGCTAACGAGCGATTGTCATCGAACAAATAAACACATGAATACAGGCTTACTAATCTGCGAATATGTTTACGGGCAATTGCCTTTTTATCACCTTCTGGGAGATTGGCACTCCGGGTAGCAAAGGAATCGCAATCCCGAAAAATGCGAGATGCAAAACTAAGAACGGATTCACCTTCCCGTATTTTGGGTTTGTAATTTTCTTTTAGGTCTCCATTTCTCGCATCAGGCAAGGCATACTTCTCAATTAAACGTTATTTTATTTCAGTATAACTTCTTAAACTTTTTTGTGGCCAACACAATACTTCCATTGCCGGAGCATCTTTCAGCAATCTAATTATTTGAATGGCTTTTTCTCTTTCTGACCACCCATATGTGGCTACTTCAAAGTCTCTCAAAAACACTTCTATTGATTGAAACCCTTCTTTAAGCCGTTGATCATCGAAAGGCCTAACACTTGCCTGGAGTTCTGGCAACTTTCGAACAACAATTTGCTAATCCTCACTCGGTTGTGCATATGTACTTTTACTTGTGTGTCTGCGTTTAAACTTTGTTTTTGTATGTCGGATATGCTCTGGTTGCACACCGCTCCTGTCCTCGTTCCACCAACCGTCTGTTTATTAACTGTCGTAGATTATCTAACTTTTTTTCCAATTCTTGCATTCCAATTTCCTGTCTATATTCTTCCTTGGGAACGCTATATCCAACTGCTCCTTCGTACTCATCTGCTGCCGCAGAAGCGTCTGCTATGTTAGTCCTTGTGTATTTTGGCATCTTGAACTTCTATTTCACCTGCTCAAAGAACAACTTCATTCACAGCATACACAACAGACGTGTTTTTTACACCTGTCACCAATATGACCCGTGCAGACGGATAATGAGACCTTGGCATATGGGTTATCTTCATTTATTACAAAAGGTTCATTCGTAAGTACACAATACACAACTGCCCTCTCAGATGAAGGACTTATCAAGTTGAGTGCTCACCGGCAACTAACTACTGCCTTCATTATCAAAATGTAGCCATTGCAAAACCTGCAGACGCATAGGTTTTTGTGGAACACTCATGAATATTGAGTTCATATACCTTGATATACAAGACATCTACATACACAAATTAGGACAGATATATATATATATATATATATATATATATATATATATATATATATATATATATATATATATATATATATATATATATATATATATATATATATATATATATATATATATATATATATATATATATATATATATATATATATATATATATCTTAGTGACCGCAATCCGTCAAAAATTACCGTTATTATTAACATAGATATGCACATAAATGTACCACTCTCACAACGGTATGACTGCTAACTTTTCTCCTATATATATATATATATATAGTGGGTTAAGACCATTGGTCAAAGAGTCCTCGTCCGGGCACAAGGCCCGGGCAATCTAGAAAAACTATATATATATATATATATATATATATATATATATATATATATATATATATATATATATATATATATATATATATATATATATATATATATATATATATGTGTGTGTGTGTATATGAATATATATATGTATATATATATATATATATATATATATATATATATATATATATATGTGTGTGTATATGAATATATATATATATATATATATATATATATATATATATATATATATATATATATATATATATATATATATATCACAGACACTTGATCTTTATTATATATGGGAAATATATAAATTTTACGTATATATATATATATATATATATATATATATATATATATATATATATATATATATATATATATATATATATATATATATATAATCTTTATAAACTAATAACATACGATTCAATCTCTCCGTATGTTTTTTTCATGTTATACGAAGAAAGTCTAGCATTATGCTACACGCTTCCAACTTTTGGTAACGAGGGAAAGGTCATGAAATATGCATGAAAAACTCAGTCATGTTTTAGGCAGGGCTTTTGTATTAAAGAAGTAACGTGGCTGCCAAGAATCTTTTAAGGAAGAAGTGTTGAAAATAAGATAAATTTTCAAGGTTTTCTTTTATTTTTGAAAAGGAATATTTTTGAGCTGTTGATGTGGAGACGATTAGTTAAATAATATATATGGAAAATTTTAATTATTTACTAATTCTGTATTATGAAATATGTATTATACATTTTATTTTTTGCGATATTCTTTGCTCTGCTTTAATTAACATCAGATATATGGAAATTTATCAATAAAGCACATAATCAATTCTAATTCAAGTGTACAATCGTACTTCGATAAAAGCTTGGCAATATCTTTCTTCTTTAAAATATGATGTTAACCATGATATCCCTACAAAAGAAAAAAAAAATATGATTCTGAATTATAAAAAAAAAATCTGATAAATTATGGAAATGTCTTGGTTGAATGAAATTGAGATATAGATGATCACCACTGATATAACATAGAAGAATTAAAAGGGATGCTGACAAAGACTGGTGTGCAAAGATAGAAGATAAATCTAGTTTGCAGGATTAGATAACCCCCAGACAGATCATAAAGCCTGCTTCATTGATAGGATAATGGTTCACAAAGAGATATTTGAAGACCGAAGTAGTTTTGAAATTTTTATTTCTAGTTTGTTATAGCCAGACATCGTCTTTAAGTTTACTTATGCCACTACCAGTGATCTCATATCGTAAGATACTTATCCTGTTTACTATGAGTATGAGATAAAAGAATAGGGTCCTTCTTAGGTATGAAGAGATTTAAGGTCTGTAAGAAATAACTAAAATTTTTCAACTGCAGAGCAACAGGCACATTAAATACCCCATCTCTCGTTTTTTTTTTTTTTTTTTTTTTTTTTTTGAAAGGCAATATGCAATGGAAATTTATTTTCTCAGACTATGCTAACCTTTTTATCACACTTTTATATCATGGTCTCTTCTTACCTCTTCCTTGCAGTGAAACTTAAGATAAATACAATTCAGAAATCTTCATGATTTTGTCATTCACACCCACTACACCTTCTATATAAATGTTTTAAGTAAAGATGCTTTCCAAAATGTAGTAAGAGGGATTCCAAATAATTTTCAGTAACACTTAAAGATATAGTGGTAAAGTAAAGCAGCAGGAAAAATGAAGAAACACAGCTCAGCGATTGTCAAGCATAGTATAGATTTCATAAAAGTCTAGACGCTTGATTATTCAGGCGAGCGACTAAATATTCAGTATTCCAATGAAAGCATAAGTGTTCTTTTTTTAATAGAACACTGACCAAACATCAAGTGGATTTTTGCAAACGAAAAGATTGAGCTTTGTATCATAGTGAATAGTCCTTTCCATTCAACTATTTTCTTTACTGAAAACTATAGTTGCTGCAATGATTCCAGGCTAAATAAGCCCCAACCCCCAATGACGTCATAGCCAATCACGTTGTCTCCCACTTTAGCAGCAGTCAAAATACATACTAATATGATTGGTTTTCATGTCATCAGGGGGTGGGCTTTATTTCGCCCGGAATCTCTGCGGTGACTATATGTAATTTGAAAAAAAAAATAAAAAAAAAAATAAAAAGAGGCTTATTCCATCATAATTTTACTTTTATTACTCCAAAGTCCTCAACAAATCAAGTTCACGCTTTCACTTTTATATATCCAAAGATATATATGAATTCTTCAACTATTCAATTTATCACATATAAGTAAATTAAGGCGTTTTTCTGCACATTTTTATTAGTAGTTTATTAAAAAATTCGTTGCAAGAGCTATCATGATAAAATCCTTCCATTTATCATGGTAATATACATTTGTATTGACTCTGGCAATAAATTCTGCTTTATTTATACTAGAACTGATAATCAGAAAGTGGATATCCTCAAAAAAAGATTAAAACATTAATATACATCAAAATAACAACAGGGATTGAAGGAAAATCCTCAAAATTTCAGACATTGCCCGGATTATTTCCACGTGAAATGGACAACTGATTGAACTAATTTTTATATCCTCAATAATCCGATTAAATTCAGAGTCCAATCTGCTTCTGCTTCTCTAGTAATCCTGTGACAGAGTTGATACCAATATTTTTTGTTTCAATAGAGAAATAATGAACCCTTTTGAATTAAAAAAAAAAAAAGAAATTGGCTTATAAGTTTAATAAATCAGTTTTTGATATTCCATTATTAGAATTTTTTTCTTAGTTATACGGATTTGAAAGGACATACATAATAAGCTTTGACATAATTAGAATTTGTTTATTTTTTAAATTATTGAGAATAACACCATCAGCATAAATTCATAATACGTATAGCATCAGGTATGCAGTCACTACAAGGAATCACAAAACTTAAAACTAAAGTAAAGAGAGAGAGAGAGAGAGAGAGAGAGAGAGAGAGAGAGAGAGAGAGAGAGAGAGAGAGATTCCACTCACAAGCAGCGAAAAATATATTCATGCTAAGTGTTTTAGGAGGGCAAAGTTATGATTATATGATATGGACGTATTGCTCGTCCGTGACCTTGACCTTTAGCTTTCCAAAATTTAATCCGTTCCAGCTCTTTATATGACAGTTAAAAATCTCTCCAAGTTTTATCAATTTACGATTATAATTGATCTTTTGCTTGACCTTTAATTCGACCTTAACCTTCGACCTTATCACGTATTAAATGGCGTCTATTTTCATACACTCAAATATGAACCAAGTTTGAAGTCTCTGTGACAACGATGTCCAAACTTATGGGTGATTACGTGAGTTGGACATTTTGCTTGACCGTGACTTTGACCTTTGCCCTTGACATTCCAGAATTTACCCATATCCAGCTTTTCACATAATAGGTAACCAATGCAAATTTCATTACTCTACGATTAAAATTGTCCTGGAAGGTGTTCAATAACAAGACACACACAAACATTGGGTAAAACATATCCTCTTTCCAACTTTCTTTTGCGGAGGTAATGAAATCATACAGAATATCTCGTTGTTTATAGTTAGTCTGTGTAGAATATTATCTCTTTTGTGTCTTCTATTAATTTCGCTGAACTGGTAAAATTCATATATTTGCCGAGGATCTCTGGTAGAACGGGTTCCAAAATTTTCTAAACAGAAGTAAAAAACTTCGTAGGGATATAATCCCGTTCTCTTCATTATTCTAAATAATATTTTGCTTCTATCCTACTCGGTTTAAATGTTTCAATATCTCTCTGAGGTCTTTTTTTTATAGCAATAGCAGTGTAGCCAAAATTTCTCAACTTAAAATGCATTTTTCTTTTGAATCTAAAACGATGCTATTCAGCGCTATTTTGAATCAAGAATAGAAAATGTGAAGTAAAATTGTAGATAACATTTACGAATGATGAAAATAGTTTTTGTGAAGATTTGCATCTGTTAACAAAAATTGTGTGACTTTTGGCAAGACTGAACTCCGTTGATGAAAATGGCAGAGAGAAGAAATTTTATGATAATTTTAGACACTCAAATGAGAGAGAGAGAGAGAGAGAGAGAGAGAGAGAGAGAGAGAGAGAGAGAGAGAGAGAGAGAGAGAGAGAGAGAGAGAGAGAGAATATTTCCAATATCTTTCGAAAGGTTTTATTTTCATAAGATAGGCACTGCCTTGTTGACGTCAAACCTTTTTGATGACATATAACTGTTATAAAGGAGATGGACACGTGTGTTTTACTTCACTTTTATCTCTTTCTCTCTCCACCCTAGCAACAATACGTATAGATGGTTAATAATTTGTTGCAAAATTTGTTGCTTGGACGAACAGAAACATTCCTAGGGTTGTGGTGGCCTATTGGTAACGCCCCTAACATTTGCTCGCCTGTCTGGGGTTTGAGTCTCGTTCAAACTCGTTGTTTCCTTTAGCGGCTGCAACCTCAGCATCCATATGAGCAAAGGTTGGGAGCTCTGGAGGAGCCTGTAGGTCTACCTGCTGAGTCATCAGCAGCTATTTTCTGGCCTCCCCTGGTCCTAGCTTGGATGGAGAGGGGCCTTGGACGTTGATCATATGTATATATGGAAATCTCTAGGGCACTGTCCTGCTTGCTAGGGCAGTGTTACTGTGTCTTACCTCTGCCCTAGGAACGCACCCATCTTTCCCCGAATAGTAAATTGTTCTTATCATTTTAAACGACAATGAAGAGTTCATAATACAATTAAGACTCATCATGTAGGCTGGATATTCTGTTCCATCCTGGTACCATGCTCATTTGCCTCTCCGGTTGCTGAAAGAAAAGTAGCTAGAAGTCAGAGTATAATGTTAGTAATATACACAAAGTTCTTTAAACACAGGCAAAAGGAAAGGAGATATTGCTCCTGTCTCAACTGGAATTCATCACATATAGGGGTTAGGGTTGTTGTGGCCTATTGATAACGTCTCTGTCTGGTGATCACTAGACTGGGGTTCAAGTCCCGTTCAAACTCGTCAATTCCTTTAGTTTTCATAACGCATCTGCCTGGGGATCGCCAGACTGGGGTTCAAGCCTCTCTCAAACTCGTTAGTTCCTTTAGTTTTGATAACGCCTTTGCCTGATGATGGCCAGGCTGGGGGTCGAGCTCCGCTAAAACTCACTAGTTCCTTTAGTTTTGATAACGTCTCTGCCCGGTCATCGCCAAACTGTGGTTCGAGTCCGGTTCAAACTCGATAGTTCCTTTAGTTTTGATAACTCATCTGCCAGGGTATCGCCAGACTCGGGTTCGAGCCCCTCTCAAACTCGTTAGTTCCTTTAGTTTGGATAACGCCTCTGCCTGGTGATCGCCAGACTGGGGTTCAAGCCCCGCTCAAACTCGTTAGTTCCTTTAGTTTTGATAACGCCTCTGCCTGGTGATAGCTAGACTGGGGTTTGAGCTCCGCTCAAGTCCGCTAGTTCCTTTAGTTTTGATAACGCCTCTTCCTGGTGACCGCCAAACTGGGGTTCGAGTCCGGCTCAAACTCGTTATTTCATTTAGTCTCTGCAACCTCACCATCCTTGAGAGCCAAGGATGGGAAGTTTGGTTGAGTCTACAGGTCTACCTGCTGAGGTATCAGCAGCTATTTCTTAACCCTCCCTGGTCCTTGGAGATGAGCCTTGGTCGCTGATCATATGTATATATGGTCAGTTTCTAGGGCACTGTCCTGCTTGCTAGGGAAATGTCACTATCCCTTCCCTCTGCTACTCATCAGTGGCCTTTAAATCTTTTAGACGTATGAAACTGTACAATACAATCATGCCAGTTTGTGTACTAAACTCATGGCCACGTAAATTCTCTTTGGATTTGTTTTGAGGGAGGAGCAGTTTGGATTCACAATTCCACGAACTGGATGATAGTGATAATAGCTATTTGAATAGTGTTTTTATAGACCCCGGAACATAACTGAGATATTGTATTAGAGCTTGATGTTTGGAAACGGTGGAACAACATGAAAATTTCAATGGCAAATAGACCAGTAAAAATAATACAATAGGTGATATGTAATGTGTAGGGGACAGATAGTTATCTGCTTAGATGAACTTAGGGTCACGAATAATAACTTGGTCTTGGGAATTCCTCTTCCACTGAAAAAAAAGAAAGAAAAAAGAATGAAATAAAATCTCTGGGATTTTATCTTCATTATCGTCATCTGCGCTCAATAATAATAATAATAATAATAATAATAATAATAATAATAATAATAAAAATAATAATAATGATAATAATAATAATAATAATGATAATAATAATAATGATAATGATAATATCAAATCCTGTCCTGCCATTTAACTTCCAATATTCTTCTGAGGGCTTTGTTCTCAAATCTACAAAATTTGTTGAACATTGTTTCATTGTCATTGTCATAATATATTCACGATTAGGTCACTATTTCTCAAATGACTTTACATAATCGTAATACTTATGTATAATTGACCCTGACCCCTGAGACCATGGACGCTGGATGCTATGAATATGAGGATTTTGATTCATACCAAATATTATTGGAAAGATGACGGACAATGACCACATTTCAGTTGACCGCAATTTATTATAATTTGAGCTTTCTATCAAATGATCTTTATGAAAATATTTCCATTATCCAAAGACAATTTCTCATTGATTATTTTCTTTGTAGATAAACTTGAGATTATGAATTTTCTTGTTACAACAGGGTGCTCATAAAGCCTGTTTCACAGAAAATAACTATATATAACAATCTATAAACGATTTGTAAAATTTAATAGCAACCGAAATAGATTTTTTTCGACGAAATATTAAAATCACGACATATAAATGGTTATTTTTTTTTAGAATAACTTGTGGTTCATGCCGTTACTTGTGGTTAATGATATCAATAAAAGTAAAACCAGAGTGTGTTTTTTTGGTTGAATGAACTAAAATCAACTGTTACTGTATAAAGTGTCAAATCCGAATAAGCCAATCATGTTGTCTCCCGCATTAACAGCGGTCACAACACATCTTCTTAAAGTGATTATAAGTTAGTAAAGTTTAAAATTTGTGAGGGAATGTTTTGTGACCGCATCTATCATGAGAGACGACGTGATTGGCTATGACTTCATCAGTGGGTAGGGCTTATCTCACCCAGAATCTTTGCGGTGACTATAATAGCAGAAAGTTGTCACACGTGATTGTCTTCTTCAAACCACATTTGAAGAGATTGGATCTCGTGAGCTTTCATGTGGAATCTTGATTGGGAATCTTATACACAGTAGACTTTGAAAGCCATACCTCTAACGATGCTTATCTAATCAACTTTCGTGGACTCTAAGTAAAGGGCCGTTTATGGATGCTACAATTTCTTCATTGATGCGTAGTCCACAAAATATTGGATTATTATTATTATTATTAATATTATTATTATTATTATTATTATTATTATTATTATTATTATTATTATTATTATTAATAGCTAAACTAAATCCCTTGTTGGAGAAGAAGGATGCTATAAGTCCAAGGGCTCCAACACGGAAAATAGCCCAGTGAGGAAAGAAAATAAGGAAATAAATAAACTATATGAGAAGTAATGAACAATAATATATTTAGATTTACATACTTCCAATTATTTAATCATTCATGGTAAGTAATTATCCCCTATCAGATAAAAATTGCATATTATTAATATAATTATTATTGCTAGCTAAGCTATATCTGTAATAGGAAAAGCAAGATGCAATAATCCCAAGGGGTCCAACAGAGAAAAAGGGCCCAGTGAGGAAAGGAAACAAGAAAATATACTGCAAGAGAAGTAATGAAAAATTGAAATAAAGTATTTCCAGAACAGTGACAATATTAAATCAGATCTTTCGTATATGAACTATAAACCCTCCAAGAAACAAGAGGAAGAGAAATAAGATAGAATAGTGTGTCCGAGTGTACACTTAAGCAAAAGAACTTAGGAACTTCCCTTTTCTATCTTTTCTAATTATGTTTGAAACATGAAATTATTGAAGCAACACTATTTTACCTCATGCCATGGTTCACGATGCTGTTCTATGGCGGAATTTCTTATTGGGTTGTTAGTATATCTTCCTCTTCAACGTTCTTAAAGGAATAGCAAATGTAGATTGCAACGATCTATTCACGCTCAACACATTTAGGTCTACAGGAATTGAAAAGATACAACACCACTCAATGTGGCAATTTCCTTACATACAAAATAGCATATACTTTAAAAAGACTTCCTGCGGATGTAATAAACAGTGAAACAGTATAAGAGTTCAAGAATAAGTTAGACAAGATAATAAGAACGCTCTAAAGGCTTAAAAAAAAATTGCTTTACCAACTCCTTGTAACTGCTCTTGGTGTTTGTGTTACCTGCTGTAATATTTGTTTGTCAGAAGCGCAATATGCATCACTTTAACCCAAAGTTTACAGCTTTTTTTTTGTGGTGAGGATGGGGGGAGTTGACGGTGGGGGTGGGGTATGAATTCCTGGTCATCATCCAGTAATACTGATGGAGTTTTATCAATTTAAAAAGTTAACTATTTGTTAATAATTTATCCCCATGAACTCGCAAACACCTGTCTTCCTTATTTCTTTACACTTAAATGCTCTCATTTAACTATTAATTCTTAACCAGTTAGTAGAACAGGTTAAATATGAACTGAATAATTAATCTAATCAGAATATCTTTTTTGTCTGCAGCTTTTCCCACTTTTTTTGTGGAGTCATTCCATGATCTTCTTCCTTCCAAAAGAAGATACTCTGATAAGATTAGTTATTCAATTTAAATTTAACCTTTTCCAAATAATCAATGTTATCAGAGTATATAAATATTTTTACGCAGCAAATATTCACTATTTGATTTCTCTCCTCTGAACTAACTAACAACTTCTAATACGTAGATTCTGGTCCGCCGTAAACTCGTCCAAGAACTATGTACGGCTCTTCAAGTGATATACAATGGAAGGAATTCCTCCAATAATGTAAATGCCCTCCTAACGCAGGTATACTTCTTGTCGTGAATTCCAATATTGGAATATCTGGAATTGTTGAAAACATTCCAATTCATGGATATTCATTGTAATAATTTTTTTTTTTGAAAATCTATTTGTTTTTTTTTTTATTTATTTATTCACTTTTTTATATTATTATATATTTTTATTTTTTTATATTTCCCTGTAGTATTTATGCATTGCTGTGAAAAATATTTTAGCGTTGTGGAGGGCTGTTAGTAGCCAGACTGAGGTTCGAGTCCCGCTCAAACTCGTTAATTCCTTTCGTCGCTGGCACTTTACCATCCATGTGAGCTAGGGATGGGGGGTTTGGAGAAGACTATTGGTCTATGTGCTGAGTCATCAGCAGCCATTGCCTGGCCCTCCTTGGCATTATATTGGGTACAGAGTGGGCTTTGGTGTTGATCATATGAATATATGATCAGTCTCTAGGGTATTGGCCTGCTTAAAAGGACAATGTCACTATCCCTTGCCTCTGCCATTCAAGAGCGGAAATTGAATCCTTTAAACATACCAAAGTTAAGTGGTATTATCTTTCTACAGACTTATGGTTTATTACCTTATGGTCATAAATCCTAACTCCTGTCCTTTCTCTTCTGAGTTGTCGATTAGTTTCATGACATTCCAAGGTATAGGTTTCGAAAATATCCCAGTTACCACTGGCTAGTACAGTGGCAACGCGTTCGCCTTGAGCTCGCATGGCAGGAGATCAATCCCAGCCTGGGATCGTGAGTTTAAGCTGTTTACTGGGAGGCAACTGCTGTATTTGGGCACCACAGACTGTTGGGGTTGTCCGGCTGACGCTCTGGTGAGCATCTATTCTGATGAAACTGGAACTGAAACCAGACACCTTTAACCTTTAATATACAGGATTATGTCATTATTTCTTCAAACGACTTTACATGATCTAAATAATTGTGTTTATTAGACCAAGAGACCATGGGCGCTGGACGTTGTGAATCTGAGGATTCTGATTTGACTGCAATTAATAATTTAGGTTTATTTTTATAAGTGTTCATTGGAGAAATAAGGAATGTTATGTAGAATATGCACAATGATGTAGCTTATATATATATATATATATATATATATATATATATATATATATATATATATATATATATATATATATATATATATGTAAATATCACCCACGAACGGCATTTAATACCGAATTCTATCTTGGGAAAATATATCTTCTTGGAATTCATTTTATGGTAACAGCTTCTGGCCGGGTGGAGATTCGAACCCCCACCTCTGCTGCGGGAAACTATGCCTACAGTTACTCTACCGAGTGAGCTATCAAGAGAGATAAAAGTTTATGACAAATCTCCATACATATCCCTGTCGAATTCAGGAATCTGTTCATAGACTTGAAATAAACCCATCTCCACCATCATAGCTGAATCGTGAGTTTGTAACACGTGGTTATTTTAAATGAACATATATCGCAGGCACACGTGATTTTAATCAATGTAAATATCACCCACGAACGGCATTTAATACCGAATTCTATCTTGGGAAAATATATCCAATTGGAATTCTTTTTATGGTAACAGCTTCTGGCCGGGTGGAGATTCGAACCCCCACCTCTGCGGCTGGAAACTATGCCTACAGTGACACTACCGAGTGAGCTATCAAGAGAGATAAAAGTTTATGACAAATCTCCATACATATTCCTGTCGAATTCAGGAATCTGTTCATAGACTTGAAATAAACCCATCTTCACCATGATAGCTGAATCGTGAGTTTGTAACACGTGGTTATTTTAAATGAACATATATCACAAGCACACGTGATTTTAATCAATGTAAATATCACCCACGAACGGCATTTAATACCGAATTCTATCTTGGGAAAATATATCCACTTGGAATTCATTTTATGGTAACAGCTTCTGGCCGGGTGGAGATTCGAACCCCCACCTCTGCGGCTGGAAACTATGCCTACAGTGACTCTACCGAGTGAGCTATCAATAGAGATAAAAGTTTATGACAAATCTCCATACATATTCCTGTCGAATTCAGGAATCTGTTCATAGACTTGAAATAAACCCATCTCCACCATGATAGCTGAATCGTGAGTTTGTAACACGTGGTTATTTTAAATGAACATATATCACAAGCACATATATATATATATATATATATATATATATATATATATATATATATATATATATATATATATATATATATATATATATATATATATATATATATATATATATATATATCAACCACAATGGCATTTAATACCGAATTCTATCTTGTGAATATATATCGACTGGAATTCATTTATGGTAATAGGTTCTGGCTGGGCAGAGATTCGAACCCCTTCCTATTCAGCCGAAACCATGTCTGCGAGGGCTCTACCCACTGAGCTATTTAGAACTTATAAGACTTTAGTTATAGAGGGGTCAGCTAAAATATCTTGTCTTTGGATTTAGATTTAGAGAATGTATGGGTAAGGGGCAAAGATGGTTGATGTGTCATTATTGGTAACGTTTTTGCCTGGTGACCGAATCCCGCTCAAACTCTTTAGTTCCTTTATTGTTTTAACCTAACCATCCTTGTGAGCTAAGAATTGGGTGTTTGGGGGGGTTTATAGGTGTACCTGCAGAGACATCAGTAGCCATTACTGGGCCCTACCTGGTCCTAGCTTGGTTGGATTACTGATCATATAATATTATGGTCAGTCTCTAGGGCATTATCCTGCTTGCTAGGGCAATGTCACTGTTCCTTGTCTCTGGCATTCATGAGCAGGTTTTATACTTTATGTAACATCACACGTGGGTTAATGCAAGTCAAATAACGTAATCTTTTGCAAACGTTCAGTAAAAGGCAGTAAATAATAGGTAAAGTATGTGAAGATCTAAAGACGTAGTTATTCTTGAGAATAAATGAAATAAAAATCATGGGAAACCGATTATCATCTTTATTTCCGATTAGGTAAACGAATGGAATGTTTTGTAACCAAATCAGTGGACTGCAAAATTAGTCATTTGTTACGCTCGTCAGATTACAAATGCAATTGCAGTATTCACAGGGAATCATTAGAATTAATTTATTTGAAATGTGTAACAATTAGGTCGATGTTCATTAAATGTCTTTGAAATAAGGAAATATCTTTCGAGAGGAAAAAAAGACATATTTAAACATTGTATTACACTTGTTCATATTATAGCAGGAATCAAATTAATTACCCTTTCTATTTATATGTATAATCAAGTTTTGGCATATGATTTCAGAATTAAAATTATTGGAATTGTTATGATTAATAAAATTATTTATATTATTATTGTTTGTAAAATTATTATTACTTTTGATTTGAGAATTATTATTATTACTAAAATTATTATTGTTTTTAAAATTGATATAATTATTAAGATTATTATTTATTTCGAGATAAAAGGTAAATTGTTATGACTATTGAAATTATTAATACTGTTATTGATTCGAAAATTCTTATTATCATAATGATTAAGATTGTTATTGTTTTTAAAATTTTTATAATTATCAAAATCCTCATCAGTTTCGAGATAAGAGATGAATCAATTTAAACATTCTTGAAAAATTCATTAAAAGCCAATAGACTTCAGAGCCTAAAAAACAACTCAAGTAAAAGTAAAGATATATATTAAGAGAAAGATTGACTAAATCAAAGGCTGGTTTCACGTCTATGGAAGCCATTAGCACGAAGGATAGGATTCCAACAGATGTCAGTATGCATCAACTCTATTTCTGTCATCCTGACGGATGTTCTGTCAGATCGAGTGAGTGGAGATACTCAGGAGAACATTTATTTAACCACTGGATGTTGATGTTGAATTAAAAAATAAAAGGAAAGAGCCATTAGAGAACTGGAGAGGCACTCAGTAGAGCGCATACCTCTAAGCGGGAGTTTATTTCTCGACCTTTTGCTCGATATTGACCTTGACTTTCGATCTTAGCATGCATTAATTGGCGTGGATTTTCACACACTCAAATGTGAAGCAAGTTTGAAGTCTCTGTGATAACGATGTTCAAACTTATGGGTAATTATGTGAATTGGACATTTTGCTTGACAGTGAACTTGACCTTTGACCTTGTTCTTCAAAAATTTAATCATTACTAGCGGTTTACATAACAGTTAATTCCGGAGAGTTTCATTACTCTACGATTAAAATTGTGGCCAGGAAGCTGTACACAAACAAATACTTGTACACAAACACACAAACCGGTGGTAAAACATATCCTCCCTCCAGAATCATTATATATATATATATATATATATATATATATATATATATATATATATATATATATATATATATATATATATATATATATATATATATATATATACATAATATATAATTATATGTATATAGGTATATATATATAATATAAATATATGTATATAGGTATGTATATATATATATATATACATACATATATATATATATATATATATATATATATATATATATATACAGTATATATACATACATATATATATATATATATATATATATATATATATATATATATATATATATATATATGTATATATATATGTATATATATACATATATATATATATATATATATATATATATATATATATATATAAATATATATATATATATATATATATATATATATATATATATATATATATATATGTATATATATACATACCTATATACATATATATATATATATATATATATATATATATATATATATATATATATATATATATATATATATATATATATATATTACTACTGAGCACGAGTTTGTAACACGTGGTTATTTTAAATGAACATATATCACAAGCACATATATATATATATATATATATACATACATACATATATATATATATATATATATATATATATATATATATATATATATATATATATATATATATATATATATATCAACCACAATGGCATTTAATACCGAATTCTATCTTGTGAATATATATCGACTGGAATTCATTTATGGTAATAGGTTCTGGCTGGGCAGAGATTCGAACCCCTTCCTATTCAGCCGAAACCATGTCTGCGAGGGCTCTACCCACTGAGCTATTTAGAACTTATAAGACTTTAGTTATAGAGGGGTCAGCTAAAATATCTTGTCTTTGGATTTAGATTTAGAGAATGTATGGGTAAGGGGCAAAGATGGTTGATGTGTCATTATTGGTAACGTTTTTGCCTGGTGACCGAATCCCGCTCAAACTCTTTAGTTCCTTTATTGTTTTAACCTAACCATCCTTGTGAGCTAAGAATTGGGTGTTTGGGGGGGTTTATAGGTGTACCTGCAGAGACATCAGTAGCCATTACTGGGCCCTACCTGGTCCTAGCTTGGTTGGATTACTGATCATATAATATTATGGTCAGTCTCTAGGGCATTATCCTGCTTGCTAGGGCAATGTCACTGTTCCTTGTCTCTGGCATTCATGAGCAGGTTTTATACTTTATGTAACATCACACGTGGGTTAATGCAAGTCAAATAACGTAATCTTTTGCAAACGTTCAGTAAAAGGCAGTAAATAATAGGTAAAGTATGTGAAGATCTAAAGACGTAGTTATTCTTGAGAATAAATGAAATAAAAATCATGGGAAACCGATTATCATCTTTATTTCCGATTAGGTAAACGAATGGAATGTTTTGTAACCAAATCAGTGGACTGCAAAATTAGTCATTTGTTACGCTCGTCAGATTACAAATGCAATTGCAGTATTCACAGGGAATCATTAGAATTAATTTATTTGAAATGTGTAACAATTAGGTCGATGTTCATTAAATGTCTTTGAAATAAGGAAATATCTTTCGAGAGGAAAAAAAGATATATTTAAACATTGTATTACACTTGTTCATATTATAGCAGGAATCAAATTAATTACCCTTTCTATTTATATGTATAATCAAGTTTTGGCATATGATTTCAGAATTAAAATTATTGGAATTGTTATGATTAATAAAATTATTTATATTATTATTGTTTGTAAAATTATTATTACTTTTGATTTGAGAATTATTATTATTACTAAAATTATTATTGTTTTTAAAATTGATATAATTATTAAGATTATTATTTATTTCGAGATAAAAGGTAAATTGTTATGACTATTGAAATTATTAATACTGTTATTGATTCGAAAATTCTTATTATCATAATGATTAAGATTGTTATTGTTTTTAAAATTTTTATAATTATCAAAATCCTCATCAGTTTCGAGATAAGAGATGAATCAATTTAAACATTCTTGAAAAATTCATTAAAAGCCAATAGACTTCAGAGCCTAAAAAACAACTCAAGTAAAAGTAAAGATATATATTAAGAGAAAGATTGACTAAATCAAAGGCTGGTTTCACGTCTATGGAAGCCATTAGCACGAAGGATAGGATTCCAACAGATGTCAGTATGCATCAACTCTATTTCTGTCATCCTGACGGATGTTCTGTCAGATCGAGTGAGTGGAGATACTCAGGAGAACATTTATTTAACCACTGGATGTTGATGTTGAATTAAAAAATAAAAGGAAAGAGCCATTAGAGAACTGGAGAGGCACTCAGTAGAGCGCATACCTCTAAGCGGGAGTTTATTTCTCGACCTTTTGCTCGATATTGACCTTGACTTTCGATCTTAGCATGCATTAATTGGCGTGGATTTTCACACACTCAAATGTGAAGCAAGTTTGAAGTCTCTGTGATAACGATGTTCAAACTTATGGGTAATTATGTGAATTGGACATTTTGCTTGACAGTGAACTTGACCTTTGACCTTGTTCTTCAAAAATTTAATCATTACTAGCGGTTTACATAACAGTTAATTCCGGAGAGTTTCATTACTCTACGATTAAAATTGTGGCCAGGAAGCTGTACACAAACAAATACTTGTACACAAACACACAAACCGGTGGTAAAACATATCCTCCCTCCAGAATCATTATATATATATATATATATATATATATATATATATATATATATATATATATATATATATATATATATACATAATATATAATTATATGTATATAGGTATATATATATAATATAAATATATGTATATAGGTATGTATATATATATATATATATATATATATATATATATATATATATATATATACATATATGTATATATATATATATATATATATATATATATATATGTATGTATATATACAGTATATATACATACATATATATATATATATATATATATATGTATATATATATGTGTATATATATATATGTATATATATACATATATATATATATATATATATATATATATATATATATATATATATATATATATATATATATATATATATATATAAATATATATATATATATATATATATATATATATATATGTATATATATACATACCTATATACATATATTTATATATATATATATATATATATATATATATATATATATATATATATATATATATATATATATATTACTACTGAGCACGAGTTTGTAACACGTGGTTATTTTAAATGAACATATATCACAAGCACATATATATATATATATATATATATATATATATATATATATATATATATATATACATACATACATATATATATATATATATATATATATATATATATATATATATATATATATATATATATATATATCAACCACAATGGCATTTAATACCGAATTCTATCTTGTGAATATATATCGACTGGAATTCATTTATGGTAATAGGTTCTGGCTGGGCAGAGATTCGAACCCCTTCCTATTCAGCCGAAACCATGTCTGCGAGGGCTCTACCCACTGAGCTATTTAGAACTTATAAGACTTTAGTTATAGAGGGGTCAGCTAAAATATCTTGTCTTTGGATTTAGATTTAGAGAATGTATGGGTAAGGGGCAAAGATGGTTGATGTGTCATTATTGGTAACGTTTTTGCCTGGTGACCGAATCCCGCTCAAACTCTTTAGTTCCTTTATTGTTTTAACCTAACCATCCTTGTGAGCTAAGAATTGGGTGTTTGGGGGGGTTTATAGGTGTACCTGCAGAGACATCAGTAGCCATTACTGGGCCCTACCTGGTCCTAGCTTGGTTGGATTACTGATCATATAATATTATGGTCAGTCTCTAGGGCATTATCCTGCTTGCTAGGGCAATGTCACTGTTCCTTGTCTCTGGCATTCATGAGCAGGTTTTATACTTTATGTAACATCACACGTGGGTTAATGCAAGTCAAATAACGTAATCTTTTGCAAACGTTCAGTAAAAGGCAGTAAATAATAGGTAAAGTATGTGAAGATCTAAAGACGTAGTTATTCTTGAGAATAAATGAAATAAAAATCATGGGAAACCGATTATCATCTTTATTTCCGATTAGGTAAACGAATGGAATGTTTTGTAACCAAATCAGTGGACTGCAAAATTAGTCATTTGTTACGCTCGTCAGATTACAAATGCAATTGCAGTATTCACAGGGAATCATTAGAATTAATTTATTTGAAATGTGTAACAATTAGGTCGATGTTCATTAAATGTCTTTGAAAGAAGGAAATATCTTTCGAGAGGAAAAAAAGATATATTTAAACATTGTATTACACTTGTTCATATTATAGCAGGAATCAAA
>NC_090731.1:67753010-67761345 GCF_036898095.1 Palaemon carinicauda | reverse complement strand
AGTAACGTCGTAAGCCAGCAAATAGAGACATTCTTATTTTTGTTTTGGAAAGGGTCGCTTCCGGAGGTGTTACTCATTTCTAGTGACCTGTAAGTCTAATTGTTAGTCTTTCGCTTTCAGAATAGTTTGCATAAATCTTGCTAAATGTTCGAGAGTTCAAAATAAGGGAACATTTTATGGCAGCAAAGTTGTATTAGTATTCTCTTCTAACCATATATATATACTATATATATAATACATATATATATATATAATATATATACATATATATATAATAGATATATGTATATATATATATATATATGTGTGTGTGGTGTATATATATATATATATACACAACACATATATATATTATATATATATATGTATATATATAAAATATCTATATATATATATATACTGTATACTTATATATATATATATATCTATTGTTCTACTTCGGGTGAGGCCGTGGTGCAAGATCTTTAAAGCACTCGGAAAGAGAAGTCAGTGTTTTAAATGCTCAATGAAAAAGGGTCAATGGAAACTAAAACAAGAGAAAAACGTAACAATGTTTAATATACACATAAAACAACAAATGAAAATTATCAAAACATATACAAATATCGGTCAGCCCTTGTGACAACAGGACCCAAAAATCACGTCCTTAGAATAAACATCCTTAAGGATGACGACCTAAACATCTAAAATATAAATCTCTGAGATAGATGAATAAATCTATAACACATAAGCAATAAATCAGGGGCCAAAATTTAGAACACTTACCTATTACTAAATAAGGTTAGGAAGGAAGGAGGGAGAGCACAGTGAGGAAATGCTTAAACTCCTACCTATACGTATAAAGCTAAATCTTATAAATAATAACAGTAATCACAAATCAAACAAAAAAACCATTCTCCATACGAAAAGATACTAATAAAAGTATAAATATGTATATAAATTATACAAAAAAATACTCTCCAATTATAGAAGGAACAAAGTATTCAGGCCGATTCACACGACCCGTTTTCTTTCCGACTGGCTGGCCGTCGGTTAACCGGCGTCTAGCTTTCATAATGCAACTGTTCACACGACCCGTTATATATATATATATATATATATGTATATATATATATGTATATATATATATATATATATATATAATAACAACAAAATGAAGCCACGATTAGTTTCACTGTAAGATAAAGGCCACTTCAGGTTGGTTACTAGGTTCGATTGTTGTGAGTGATAAGACATATATATATATATATATATACTATATAAATATATTTATATATATATATATATATATATAGGTTTTTTCAAAAGGCCCATAAAAGAAACACAGGAAATATGAATAAATCACACTATATTTCGGTCAATAAACATCGACCCTCTTCATGATGTAAAGTAAAAGTAAGGAATACAGTGGAGAGTGACGGTTTATATATGAAAGCAAAAGGGGTGTGTTCAATTGTTCTATAGTTTGTTATAATTGCTGGACACACCCTTTTGCTTTCATATATAAACCGTCACTCTCCACTGTATTCCTTACTTTTACTTTACATCCTGAAGAGGGTCGATGTTTATTGACCGAAATATAGTGTGATTTATTCATATTTCCTGTGTTTCTTTTATGGGCCTTTTTGAAAAAAACATGTTAAACTGTTCGATTACAGTTATAAATAAGGACATATATATATATACATACATATATATATATATATATATATATACATACATATAATATATATAAATATACACATATATATATATATATATATATATATACTGTTACGGGACAATCTGCAACCCTTGCTCCAGGCTGAAGCCCTTACCGAACGTGGACGATACGCTACCGGTATCATCTCCATAACATAAGGGAGCCAGCCAATGGACTGAAGAAAAAAGATTTTTTTTTTATAATTTGGTTTTCAACATTTAAGAAGAGCATTCTATTTTTTGTTTTAAAGGAATCGTGATAATTTCAGAAATAATGTCCGTCTTTTAGCTACAAAAAAAAAAAAAAAAAAAAAAAAAAAAATGAAGCATAAAAGTAAAGTGACAACAGTAATTTTAATTGAATTCTCTTCCTATTATTATTATTATTATTATTATTATTATTATTATTATTTGCCAAGCTACAACCCTAGTTGGAAAAGCAAGATGGTATAAGCCCAAACGCTCCAACAGGGAAAAATAGCCCAGTGAGGAAAAGAAACAAGGAAATAAATAAATGACGAGAACAAATTAGCAATAAATCCTCCTACCCACAGTAACAAAGTCAAAACAGATATTTTATATATAAACAATAAAAAGACTTTTTTGGGCTCAGGCCATGTCATCCTGATGGAAGTTCCTTTAGGGTAGCTTCCTTGAGTATATTTGACTACGGTGATATTCCCAGAGAATTTTACCTTAAGGTATCCAGAATTGTAACTCCTGGAGCGAATATCCCTAAATAAATCTAAATGGGATATCGCATAATATCAGAGGAAGTATTTTTGACACGCCACATAGTCTATATCCCCCCGAACAGAGTTAACACTTCGAGGGGGTCAAAGTGGCAAGAAAACGAAAAGCGAGAATGAAAGGAGAGCCGTTAATAAGGTACTTCTCCTATTCCGTTTCAAGTGTGTACATAATGCCGCCGACGGCGCCATCTCTATTCCTTATCGCGTAGCTCTAGTACTCGGTGTTTCCCTTGTGATTCTCTCGTAATCTTGGATTTATTTCAACATTGTGATGCTTTCTCCAGCCTCTTCTGCCTCTGGAAAGCTGAGTATTATCTTTATTATGTATAAATGTAAGCTCTTGGTGTTTCGAATTAAATAAAAAATGATATTAATATAAACAAGAGCTGTTGCCTACCGGAGGCCTCCTGGACGCTGTAACTCGCTATGCATGAGACATTTAGTTAGCCAGAGCGACGTTCCTATTATATATGCTTTAATAAATCTAGCTATTTAGCTTTAAGATAAGAATTCTTTATATGATCCCGTTTGTATATTCAGTTTCGGCGATTAAGGTAACCGATCCTGGCCTACGCTAGGTTTCGTAGCCTAGGTGTTTGGCCGTAATTACTTTCATGCATGATATATGGATTTCTGAGTGTTGTAGATTAATGAAGCTATAGGCATATTTATACATATAAGATATTGTTGAATAATTATCTTCCAAGACTGTATACAAGAGAGTTTTGGTGATTTAGGTAATCAATTCTCACCGCGCCTAGGCTAGTAGCCTATGGGGCTTTAGTATACTTTCGCACACTTCCCCAGTTGTTCTTTTTTTCCCCTGGAGACTAAGTTCAATCCCTTTTCCCTCTGATTAAGCCTTAGGCTCAATCCTAGTGGTTTTAACTGAATAATATTCATGTATAACTACACTAGGAGTTTTCTGCCCTAATCCTGTAACCAGAGTGACTGGTTTCAGGTTTGAGCAGAACATCAGAGTAATTAGTCTGGGGTCAGTATCTTCCTGGCTTAGAGAATAAGATTCCTTTGCTAGGTTAGGTACATATAAGAGGCTTAGCCTCCCTAGACCGCATCCGAAGGTTTCTGTACGAGATGATTCCTCCTTCTAGTGATCTAGCAGACTAGTCAGTGTTGTTTTTTTTTCGGATTGGAGGATAAAATTCTCCATTTTCTAGTGAATAGCAACATCAAACTTTGTTTTGGTAGCGAGGAAGGAAGCAAATATTACTGACCTTTCTCCCTATAGATATACCCCTAGGCTAGGATGAGCTTTCTTAGCCTCTAGGGTCAATCTCATACTAGAACAAAGTTTGCAGGACCCTCTTCCCCTTTCCCCCCTCTATCCTTAGTAGTAGCCTAACTATTACAGCTCTAGCCAGTCGTTATACATTCTGTACCTAGAGTAGGTTAGGATGAGGGACTGGCTCAGTCCTCTGCCGGCCGGCACGTTATTGCCTGATTACCGAAGCATTTGACACCCCTAAGTTGGCGGAGTAAAGGGACGCAGCTAGGGAAAAGTTATGAACCTGAGTGAGGGGTTTTCAGAAGAATACTTCAGGCCCCTACCTTCCTAGCGAGAAGATGACGGCCTATCTTTTTCCTAAGGCATCAGCGGATGCAGTAATTCCTTAGCCTCACGCGGAGATCCCAACTATTCAGATTCAGGTTGATTCTGAAGTCTCAGACGCCCTACAAGACATCCAACTGGACGATAGGATGTCTGAGGTGTCCCAAGTACACCGAAAAGGACCTTCTGGCAGAAGGCCAGGATGAGGAGCTGACCCAGGCTCCTGATACTGAGGATGAAGAAATCGACGAGCTGTCAACTACATCGATTCAGGACCCAGAACCTATTCCCTGAACATCGTCTGCTATCCCAGATGATCTTGTAAGGACTCTTTCTTCCATCGTTGAAATGATTCAAGAGATGCAGTAGAAGAATGCTGAGAAGGAAGCTGCAATGAAGATAGAGATGCGGAGATTTGCAGCATCACGTGGGACCCAGAAGAAGCTCAAAGTGAAGGATCTTCCTTTGTGTTCAGATGCCAATCCTTGGAGGTATGCCGAACATATGCCTATGGCAACTGGGAAGATTGTCATATCAGCGAAGTTGGGTTTAATTCCCTTGAAGAAGTGGAATTCTGGCCCAACAAGGAGTCTTACCCAGACTGCTATGTCCGGCCTTAGGAAGGAGCCAGCCTCAAAGGAGGAGACGGAGCCAAAAGAGGTCATAGTCTTGGACCATTGTAAGGCACAGGCATTACTAACGAGCTCTATGAAAGGAGAGGGGCTTCACAAACTCAAAGATACCAGCTTCGAGTAAAAAACATCCCTCCTTTGTGGCTTCTCTTACCAGAGCCTTTCCCTTTATGGAAAAGGGATATAAGGCTGCCTTAAAGGCGGTGAAGGCAGGGAAACTATGCCCCTCTTTGGAGGAGTGTAAGCCGTTGTCCCTGACCTTGCCCATGGACCAGGAGGACTGGAAGGACGTTCACCTTACCTTTTCAGTCAAGAAGTTGGAGGCCGATATTGCCGGACGTCAGTTCGGTGAGGACCTTCCAAAGCTGTCAGATTTTCTCTTGCGCAAGGAGCAGAGACAAAAGAGAGATTTGCAGCATCGATGTCCTTACAGACGACTCTGGAGACAATGGCAAGCGACCCCAAGAACCAGGACATGTCCATGGTAGTGGCCAAAATACATATGGCCACAGTAACTAAGGAGTTCGTGTTCACCTCGGCTGCAGTGAGGCACGAACCTAGGTAACTGATTTCCTCTTGTATAGGGGTAAGGACCTCTTCCCTAATGAAGTGGTCAAAGTGGTAGTGGATAAGGCCGCCACGGAGAATAGGAATTTTTTCCAGAAGTGGGGCCTAACTCTTAAGAGAAATTATTCCCCGGATGAGGGTCCCCAACCCTAAGAGGAAGACAAAGAAGCCTAGGCTATCCTGTCGGCCAGCTAAGCCTTACAGACAGCAGCAGCAACAACTTCCAGCGACCACGGTGCCTCAGTTGGTGGCACAACCTCCAAGCACATACCAGTTGGTACCTCAAGCAGTGACGACTCAGTTGCCTGCGTTTAACCCAGCGTTTGAAAGGCAGACAGCAACCTTTCGTCCAAGAGGCTAGAGGAGCAGCCAGAGGTTCCTCTAGATGACCCTCAAGAGGAAGTGGATTCAGGGGAGGACGTGGTCAAGGAGGCAAGGCCTCAGGTCCACAACAGAAGTGAGATGCTTCCGGTAGGAGGGAGACTTCATCTATTTCGGGATCGCTGGACCTTCGATCCCTGGGGCCCCACAGCCTAATCAAGAATGGACTGGGTTGGAGCTGGTACAGCACTCCACCTCCGTTCCCACAATTCTTCCAACACTCGACCCCCGTTCTAGAAGAATGTGTTCGAGAGCTCTTGGAGAAAAGAGTAATCCGAAGGGTAGAGTCCATCAAGTTCCAAGGAAGGCTGTTTTGTGTTCCAAAGAAAGACTCAGAAGAAACTCAGAGTCATTCTGGACTTGTAGCCACTCAACAAGTTCATAGTGAACTACAAGTTCAGGATGCTGACGCTTCAACACATAAGGACCTTACTGCCCAAACGGGCATACACCGTTTCTATAGACTGTGTCAGACGCTTATTGGCATGTTCCAATAAATCGTCACCTCTCCTCCTACCTAGGGTTCAAGCTACAAGGAAGACTTTATACCTTCAGAGCCATGCCATTCGGGCTAAACATATCCCCAAGGATTTTCACGAAGCTTGCGAACGCAGCTGTCCATCAATTACACCTAAAGGGAATCCAAGTAGTGGCCTACCTGGACGACTGGCTGGTGTGGGCAGCATCCAGGACAGAATGCTTTAAGGCCTCCGAGAAGGTGATCCAGTTCTTGGAACATCTAGGATTCAAGATCAACATCAAAAAGTCTCGACTTTCTCCATCTCAAAAGTTTCAGTAGTTGGGAATCCACTGGAACTTACAGTCACACCAACTTTCTATTCCTGTAAAGAAGAGGAAAGAAATAGCAGAATCTGTCAAGAGACTTCTAGAATCCAAACGGATATCAAGACGCGAACAGGAGAGAGTGCTCGGCTCTCTACAGGTTTGCCCTAGTAACAGATCCTGTGCTAAGAGCACAGCTAAAGGATGCAACCGGAGTTTGGAGAAAATATGCATCAAACGCGCGAAGAGATCTGATGAAACCACTACCTACTCGTTTGTGAACGCTTCTCAAGTCATGCTCCAAAGCCAAGCAACTGAAGAAATCGGTACTGTCTTCAACCACCTCCCCCCTCCATTACGATTCTTACAGACGCTTCAAAGGAGGGATGGGGAGGTCATTCTCACTGGAAGAAAGTCCAAGGAGCTTGGTCCAACCTGATAAAGAAGTTTGTTTCATATCAAGTTTCTGGAAGCCATGGCAGTACTTCTTACACTGAAGATAGTATCTCCTCGCCATTCGGCCCACATAAGATTGGTCCTAGATAGCGAGGTGATAGTGAGATGCCTGAATTGACAAGGATCGAGGTCACCTCAAATCAACCAAGTGATGTTGGCCATCTTCCGGCTAGTGGAGAAGAAGAGATGGCACTTGTCAGCAGTTCACCTTCAAGGATTCCGCAATGTGACGGCGGACTCTCTAGCCAGGCTCACGCTGATAGAGTCAGAATGGTCCCTAGATGCAGGATCATTCTCTTTCATCTTGAGTCAAGTCCCGGAACTGCAGATAGACCTCTTTGCGACAAACGACAACAAGAAATTACATCGTTATGTGTCCCTCTAGCGGAAGCAGTGGACACTATGTCCCTCGACTGGAATAGATGGTCCAGGATTTACCTGTTCCCTCTGCCCAGCCTTCTTTTGAAGGTCCTCGACTAACTGAGATCCTTCAAGGGGAAAGCTGCAATAGCGGCTCACAAGTGGCCAAAAAGCGTTTGGTTCCATCTGGCATTAGAACTACAACTGAAGTTTCTGCCGCTAGCCGGATCCAGTTTGGACTCAGCGATGAACAGAAGTCAACTGTCTTCGCTTCATCACAGAAAACCCGGAACCTACATCTCATGATTTTCTCCCTCTAGTGGTGAGAAAAAGATTCGTGATATCAAGAGACAGTATAGACTTCTTAGAAGAATATAGGTCCAAATCTACACGAAGACAATATGAGTCATCATGGAAGAAGTCGTTGTCATTTGTCAAGGCGAAGAAACCACAAAAGATCTCAACAGATTTTTGTTTATCGTTCTTCATCCACCTTCATGAACAAGGTTTAGCAGCAAACACAATATCGACGTGTAAGTCTGCCTTGACATGACCTATTCTATATGCCTTCCATGTCTACCTCTCAAGTGATATTTTTAACAAAATTCCTAAGGCCTGTGCTAGGCTCAGACATCAGCACCTCCGAAACTCATTTCATGGTCTCCAGATAAAGTTCTTCATTTCGCTTCAATGATGAATAATGAGGAGTGTGCTTTAAAGGATTTGACCCAAAAAGTTATATTTCTGTTTGCACTTGCTTTGGGGGGCCAGAATTAGTGAAATAGTAGCCCTCTCGAGAGAGGAAGGTCATGTTCAGTTCTTAGAAGGGGGAAATCTGAACCTTTTTCCGGATCCTACATTTCTCGCCAAGAACGAGCTACCCACCAATAGGTGGGGTCCTGGAGAATCTGCCCCCTGAAGGAAGATGCAATCTCTATGTCCAGTGGAGTTCCTAAAGTTTTATCTTCGTAGAAATTCAGACTTTAGGGGAGGACAGCTGTTTAGGGGAGAAACCTCAGGCTCAAATTTATCTCTGAAGTAACTAAGGGCGAAAACCACCTATTTTATTCGCAGAAGGGATCAAGACAGTACACCCGCAGGTCATGATCCGAGAAAAGTTGCCTCCTCCATAA
>NC_090731.1:67735510-67745510 GCF_036898095.1 Palaemon carinicauda | reverse complement strand
ATATGGGTACTTGGGGGCAGGGGTTACATGTTAAATTCATCATCATCAACCATCTCCTCCCACCGCCAATTGACGCAAAGGGCCCCGGTTAGATTTCGCCAGTCATCTACATCTATCTTGAGCTTTTAAATCAACACTTCTCCATTCGTCATCTTTCACTTCAAGCTTCATAGTCATCAGCCATGTAGACCTGGGTCTTCCAACTCTCTTAGTGCCTTGTGGAGCCCAGTTGAAAGTATGGTGGAGTAATCTCTCTTGGGTGCGAGGAGCATGCCCAAACCATCTCCATCTAACCCTCACCATGATCTCATCATGTGTTACAAACAAAGAATAAAAGGAGATATAATTTAAAACATTAAAGTAAAGATATCCTTATGAAAGTTAAATAGCTTTCAGAAGACCTGCTCCTAAAATAGATCTAAAATACCGCTAGCAAGGTACGACACATCATGTCCAAGAATCTTGGAAAGAATGAACTTGCCATCCTCACCTCAAGCCTGAAACAGATATCTATTTCTTAAGGTATGTGTTAACTGCTACAAATTATTTCAAATAATGAGAGACATCCAAGAATATTTTTGATAAAGTATATTGGTAGTTGGAGGAGGGGCTGTTAATGGTTATATGTTCATCCCTAAGTCAATGTTCATTTTATTGCTGAATAATTCCAGAAACATGTTCCGAGTGTGACATAATTACCCAACAACTCACAATAAATTGTCGATCACCAATCTTGGAGTTATTGCAATGTTCGTATCAAGTTTTTTTTTTAATACTGCAATGTTCCACTTCATATTTAGTTGTCAAAAATAGATTGAATAACTCCAAGATTACACACTAATTTCATACATTACACAACTCGAATTACATGACCATTAACAATAATTTGTCGATTACCCATCTTGCAGTTATTTCAATGTTCGTACTAAGGTTTTTTTTTGTTTTTCTTCAAAAAATACAGAAGATAACCACTACAATTTTCCACTCCATATCTAGATGTAGATAATACAGTGAATAACTTCAAGATCATAACTTTTCATGCATTAAATACCGACTATGTTTGAAACCATTTGGGAATTTGCGTTATTATAGTGCTGGGTTCGCAACTGTTTTCGAATCTTTTGCATAAATAGACAGATCGTGGAGTTTCCAACTCTATGATTTAGATAATCTTATGATAAGCTCCATTCGAAAAATAGAATTAATAAAAGTGCATGATAGACCTACGAAGTTATGGATATTCTTACAAACTATTAATCATATCATTTATTTATTAATGTTTTTCTAAACTACCATTCCTATTTGTACCCATACCTTTCATTGACAATTGATTTTACGGTCAAATTGTAACGAATAACTGTTTGAAATTGAAATTATTGCACAGTAAATCAAAATAATGAATAGTCAATTCTAGACGCAAACCTCTAATAAACTACGTCATTTTGTCCAGGTCTTTTATGAAATGCTGTATACCATCCCTCATTCAGGAAGTAAACTCATAGAGGAATGATTATTGGTGTTTTTGTTAATATGTGATCTTAATTGGTTATATTACAGATATGAAACACTAAATTTTACCTGTAACTTAAAGTAAATGTGAGGTTTTGATGATACTCGATTAAAATTTAACTGTAATATACATCCGAGCCACTTTGCTTTTATATTTGGAAACGAGCACCTCTGTAAGTGTTCAACAATGAGGAAACTCAGTATTAATACCCTTATCATATAATTACTCTTTCGTGGTAATTAATATACCAATATAAAAGCGTTAGGGATCTAAGTCCATTATAAACTGAAGTTTGGAGCATTTGTTGTAACAAAAAGCAGCAAGTCCTTTGTCATTAGAAATTTGATGTGAATTGTCCTAGTGGAAACTTCTTAATAGTTCATTTGTTTATTTTCATTACTTTTTACCTCTCACATCTTTGGGATATACTGTATATTACCAAAGGTATAATTAAATATTAAATGCCATTGTTGTTGATGTTTACTTCTATTAAATTCACAAGTGTTAATGAAAAATAGTTATCTTTGAGAAAAATAAATATCCAATTAGAAGCCCGAGGGACCATCTTGTATAGTTACATTTTCACCATGTAATGAATACTAAAGTATGTTCTTTTTTTACATGCTCATCTCTCTCTCTCTCTCTCTCTCTCTCTCTCTCTCTCTCTCTCTCTCTCTCTCCTTCCATGAACCTCTGCTGCTGCTCCTAGTACCTCAATCTTTTTCATAACATCCCATGTCTCTTCAGGCAATTATGACATTCTATTTATATATATTTCTGCCCTGGCTTTTTCCACATAAGTTTCAACTCTCTCGTATTCACCCCCAATTCAGCTTCCGAGTTTCCCTCATACTATTCCCGGAAGGGGCATCTATTTTCCTTACTTTATTTACCCTAAAATCTGATACCATCAGTTCATGTTGAGCTACATCGGATTCATTGGAATAGTCTTACAATCCATATTGATTTTCTTGTCGAATACTAACCAACACATGAAAATGTTTTCTTGAAATATCTAATTTTTCCTTGTCTCCTTTCCTTACTGGTCTATATAAACCTAGGGGCTCCAATAGGGGAAAATAGCCCAATAAAGAAAGGATATATGTAAATAGAATTTGTGAGAAGTAATGAACAATTAAAATTAAATATTTTAAGAACAATAACAATATTAAAGCAGATCTTTCATATAAAAACTATTAAAAAGAGAAAAAAAAATTCTTTCTCAGAAATACCTTTCTAAATGGTGTTATCTGTTTATTAAAAGGCACCACAACTGAAACTGATGTCATCTCTCAAAGTTACACAGGGGGCATTTTATGTAGTCGCTCTCAGAATATCTGTACAACTGACCTACAAATATCGAAATTAAACTATTTATTTCCATCAAAGATGATGCTAAAAATGTGGTCTTTTCCAGAACGTCTGTGACATACAGCCCACTTTGACAGGTCTTACAGTCTGCAGTACAATAGACTATATATTCTCATCAACTGAACATATGAAAGTAACAGCCTATTAGCATAATCAACTTGGTAGTATTATGAATATGATTAGTATGACCACCAAGCCGCCAGACTTTAACAGAAAAAAGCAAATTCTCAATATAAAACGTATTGAATTCTAGCATATCTGAACAATCAGTCAAACTAAAGCAAATTTTGTTAATTTTGCAGAGGCAAGGGACAGTGACATTGCCCGAGCAATCAGGATAATGGCCTAAAAACTAGCCATATCAGCTCCCAAGCCTCCTCTCCACCCAAGCTAGGACCAGAGAGGGCCAGGCAGTGGCTGCTGATTATTCAGCAGATAGACCTATAGGCTCCCCCAATCCCACAACCTTAGCTCGCAATGATGGTAAGATTGCAGACACTAATGGCACTAACGAGTCTGAGCGGGACCTGAACCCCCGTCTGGCAAACACCAGACAGCGACGTTACCAATCAGGCCACAACAACCTTAAGCTATGATGCTTTTGTTAACATTCTTTACTACCATCACTGAGCATTCAAGACACTTTATATTGTTACAAAAATGCTTTACCACACGTGTAAAAGCATTTGACAAAGTAGGGCGCAAACAAACAAAAAAAAAAAAAATATTGCAATCCTGAAAACGTTTCATGTGAATGAAGGGGAGACTTCTCACAAATGGCTTGATTGTATTTCAGTTTGTAACTGGAAAACTGTTACATATTGACTATGAGAGTCGATGGCTGTGGAATCCTTCCAAAAATTGGTTAACAGTATTCGAATGAGAAACGATTGATTGCACTGCACGATTTTTTCCTGTTCTGAGTAAAAGGCAAAAAAGGAAAGAGGTGCTCGAGAGATAGATGTCAGAGGAAGAAACGGGAGCTTCCTAACATTACAAGTATTTTTCATTCCTTTTGTTTATTTCATATCTCAAAAAAAAATACAAAAAAATAAAAAAAAAAAAACTAACAAGGGAATCCCCCTATTCTTATATATTTTTATCTTTTTGTATTAATTTTCTGTCAGTGTGTCTGTCTGTCTGTCTGAAATCATATGAATTTCATAATCATCTGCTCTTGCACAACTAAACTTTCTCTTTCACCTCTTCCAACGAAATTGAAAGGAGATTATGTTTTCACCCCCTGTTTGTCCGTTTATCCGTTAGTCGGTTTGCATGTTTGTTTGTTAGTGAACAACTTCCTGGCCTCAATTTTACTCAAAAAGTAGTGAAACTTTCAGGGATTAATTGCTATGTTGAGAAGTGGAAGTTATTCAATTTCAAAAGTCCTACGTCAAAGGTCAAGGTCAAGATCAAGCTAAAGGTCGATCAAATACGCCTGCGGATTAAATTGATTCTGGGGAAGGCAAGCTGGTTTCGAGAAATGAGGTAGTTCAGAAATGTTATTAAATGAAGCCTTCCTGAAGCTTGCAGTATTCAAAATTTTATTCCTAATTCAACGCTTCTGATATTATAATCTGTAGTTTAAAATTACCACATTTATTTTGCTTGTAGATTAAGAATCAGATTACCACAGAGCTCTGCTGTAAATACAGATACTGTTAAATAATCGCAAATTTATAATTAAAAGTATTATGTTCATCCAAAATCTGTGAGTGTATGTTCTATATAAATAATACTGTACAGACACCCTCCGTCAAGTGTGTTTCTATGTCTATAAACCCTTTGTATCTATTTCACGCATTTGTATTTAAATTCGAGATCTTTTGCTCTGTATCAGTAAATGCGGAATTCTCCGTTCTTTCTTCAGATGAGATAATGAAATAGGTACATTTCATATTAAGATTATTATACAATGACTTTTGTACCAAAAGAAACACAAATTTGAACCTAAGCCAAGCTAATCCCCCTCAGGCATTTTCTGTGCTACTTTTACGTCCCCAAATCCCGATGTAGTCCGGCTCTCTCGCCAATAAACTCTCAGTGTCGGAAACTGTCTCTCTGTATCCTTAGACCTGGTGACCCTGGAGCAGAAATGCCCTTGGACACTCCTTTCCATTAGCAGACCTGAAAGGGCGCTCGCTTGTGTGTTTTGGATCGTGATGTACAAAGAGACCATCAATAACGGTATAAATACGGCACTCTCACGAGCGTTTTGGCGATTTTCCGATGCCTAACAACGAGTTTCACGGTTTCGCAGCCGACAAGACAACAGTATCTGCCCCACCTGCGACCTTGCCCGCTGAACAAAATACCAACATGGCAAACATCAAGCTCCCACTGTTCTCACACAAAACTGTCTCGGCATGGCTGACTCGTGCATATGTTCAATTTTGCATCTCGGGAATCACCCGGGAGATCGACCTTGCCAACCTCATACTGTCAGCGCTACTAGAAGACGTTTTCAACAGGTGGGCACAATGGATCGAGTCACAGGCAGGTCATCCATTATACACAGAACTTTGGGCAAAGCTTATAGAGCTCTACTCTTCGCCCGTACCTGAATGTGCCCACAGAATTTTTGACATAATGCAGCAACCCCTTGGGGACCAATCTCCAACAGAAGCATGGGAAGAATTGCAGAGTTTAATTTTCCTCCCGACTGAGACTCAGACAGAAACAGAAGGAAGATTAACCTAGACAGAGAAATCTTCCTACATCGCCTTCCACCAGAAGTCAGGACCTAACTCCCGCAACCCTACCAGCTGGAAACAGACAACAGGCAGCATCTCTTCAACGCGGCTAGAGCTTCAAAGCTTGCCGCAACCAACATCATCGGCGAAGTATCAGCGAAAGATTCCAACACAGACCAAACCTGCCCTGTCATCACAAGGCCAAACTAACACAACCATGAACTAACATGGTGTTTCTACCATAAAAGATTCGGTAAAGATGCAAGACGTTGCGTGCTGCCCTGCTCATTTCCAAAAAACGGCCCAGGCCGCA
Organism: Palaemon carinicauda; assembly: GCF_036898095.1. NCBI lineage: Eukaryota > Metazoa > Arthropoda > Malacostraca > Decapoda > Palaemonidae > Palaemon > Palaemon carinicauda. The sequence continues at coordinate 67,739,623 of NC_090731.1, read as the reverse complement.
ACGCAAAGTGGGTGCAACCTTCACCCCCACGCATACGGCTTTCTACATCAAAGACGGCCACTCAAGCAAAAGATTCCTGGTAGACACAGGGGCCAACTACTCCATATTGCCGCCTACAAAATCCGAAAAGAATCAACCAATTGACTCTTCAACAAGCCTTACAGCAGCCAACGGAACTCTGCTTATTACAAAGGCCTTTCACTTGGAATTTTATCATCACCGATGTTACAAACCCTATCCTGGGAGCAGATTTCCTAGGACATCATGGACTCCTGGTCGACATCGCCCAGAAAAGATTAATAGACATTAATTCATTCCAATCCACAGCATTAACCCAGGAACCTTCAATGCCCGCTGCTCACTCTGTTTCTACCCACAGATACAACATCCTCCGCCATGAATTCCCGGACGTATTCAAGCCCGTGTTACGACTGACAACAGGAAAACCCGTTTAGCTCGGCATCTACCACTACATAATAACAAAGGGCCTGCCAACGCATGCAAAGTTCCGCCGCCTACCACCTAACAAACTCCACAATGCAAAACAGGCCTTCAAGGAGATGGAAAGAATTGTCGTATGCAGGAAGGCCTCCAGCCCATGGGCCTCCCCTCTACACATATGGTCAGGAAATCAGACAGGACATGGCCTCTGTGCGGAGATTACAGACGCCTTAACCTCGTCACCACACCTGACCATTATCCTTTGCCCAACATCCAGGACCTCACTGGGGCCCTGAATGGGGCAAAAATCTTCTCTAAAATGGATCTTTTGCAATCCTATTTTCAGGTTCCTGTCAACCAAGACGACATTCCAAATACCGCTATTATCACCCCCTTTGGCACCTATGTCTTCGCATACTCCACTTTCGGACTCAGGAATGCCGGGGCGACGTTCCAGCTTCGGACGGACAGCATCCTTGAGGACTTGCTATTTTGCTGCTGCTACGTAGTAGACATCCTGATATTTTCAAAATCGCAATACGAATATCTTCATCACGTTCGAACTGTTCTCCGTCGACTCCAGGACAACGGACTAATCGTATGATTTGACAAGTGCACTTTCGGCGCCGTTTCCATTGACATCCTAGTCCACAAAATCTCCAACGAAGGCGTACGTCCCCTAAGATCAAATCCAAGATAATAGAAGAATTCCCATCACCAAAAACCATCAAAGAACTACAAGAATTCCTGGGGATGGTTAATTATTACAGGCTTTTTATCCCTAACATTGCAGGCATCTTAGCGCCACTGTCCGATGCCCTGAAGGATAAACCGAAATCGTTGTCCTGGAACGCAGAGCAGCAGTCAGCATTAAAAAAGACGAAGGCCGCCCTCGCCAAAGCTACAACGTTGGCCTTCGTCACCCCAGGAGCACCCCTGCAGCTGACCACCGACACCAACAACACAGCCTCTGGAGCCGCCTTAGAACAAGTGGTCAACGGCGCCCTGCAGCCTGTCGCCTTCTTCAGCAAAAATCTTAACTGCGCCGACCAAAGGTACAGTACGTTCGACCGAGACCTCCTTGCAGTCTACACAGAGGTAAAACATTTCAAGTACCTTTTAGAAAACAAGTGACGCCTGGTTAGCCCTTTAACAGAGACACCTTGCCGCCATCGCAGAATTTGGATGCATACTCCAATACGTACCAGGGAAGAAAAACCCAGTGACCGACGTCTTCTCCAGGATAGAAATAAACGGCGTCCACCTCAGCATTGACTATGAGAACCTGGCACATGAGCAACAATTCTACCAAGAAACACCAGCCTACCGGACAGCCATCGCAGCTTTGAAATGGGAAGATGTCCCGTTAGGGTCATCTAACACGGCCCTCCTCTGCGACGTCAGTACTGGCCGTCCCAGGCCCCTGGTACCCTCCTCTCAAAGAAAAGCCGTCTTCGATATAGTACACTCCCTCTCCCATCCCTCGAACAGAACAATGGCAAGAGTCATATCCAGCAAATTCATATGGCACAGGATGAGGAAGGACATCATCCGGTGTGCCCACAGCTGCATCAACTGCCAAACAAGCATAATTTCCTGACACACTGCATCAGGAATCAGGAACTTCAAGCAACCCATGAGACATTTCGGCCACGTGCACATCAATGTCGTTTGCCCCCTTCCCAATTCCGGAAGGGACTGCTTCCTGTTGACAGTCATCGACAGCTTCACCCGGTGGATTGAAGCAACCCCCTGGCAAGATTCATCAACACCCTCCTGTGTCAACATCCTCCTTTCAAGTTGGATCAGCAGGTTCGGCGTTCCAGACGACGTTACAACCGATAGGGGGCCGGCCTTCCTGTCAGATGTCTAGTGCACCCTCACAAAATCACTTGGGATCACCGCCCACAGCACAACCTCCTACAACCCCGCTGCCAAAGGAATGGTCGAATAGGCCCATCGGTTCCTTGAAGCTTCCCCGATGGCCCGTTGCTCTGAAGACAGCTGGAAGGCCCAGTTACCCTGCGTCCTCCTAGGACTACGCACCACCCCCCAGATCCAGCGGAGAACCTTCATCAGCAGAAAAAGTTTATGGAGAAACCATAGCCATGCCAGGAGAATTCTTCCCGGCACCATCCAACGAAAGCAACCAGACCCCGGAAAGAATCAGAAACGCCATAAGCAAATTCACCCTGTTTCACTAAACTTTCAATGACACAACAAAAACGTTCATTCCGCAAGATCTACGGACGTGCGAGTTCGTTTTCATCCGTGACGTCGCTTACCGACCCCCACTAAGACGGCCATACAAAGGACCCTACCGAGTCATCAACAGAAACCCCAAGGCACACTTTCTACTCATCCACAGAAGAGAAGACTGGATCTCGATTATCAGGTTAAAGCCAGCATTCATCATTAATGACGAAAAATTCACGGACAAAACAGGCCGTTGACCAAGGATACCTCCTCACCACAAGAAAGTGGCGCATAATACCGCCACACCTCAGGCAGTCGAAAACCCCAACCCGAGACCACAGGGAGGAATCCTGTCGAAGAAACACAATTAAGAAATAAACAAAATTCCCCATCGCGACAGTCCCGGTCCAGAAGAACCCTGTACCTTCCAAGAAGATTCAAAAACTAAGATATTCAACATATTTCCTCCCACTCAATGAAAGTTTTTCTTTTTTTATATACCTCGGGGGGGGGGGGGAGTACCTGTACGGACATCTTCCGACAAGTGTGTTTCTATGTCTACAAACCCTTTTTATTTATTTCACGTATTTGTATTAATATTCAAGATATTTTGTTCTGTATCAGTCAACGCGGAATTCTCCGCTTTTTCTTCTGATGTGATAATCAAATATATATATTTTATATTAATATTATTATTCAATGATTTATGTACCCAAAGAAATACTAATTCAAACCTAAGCCTGGCTAATCCGCGTCAGGCATTTTCTGTGCTACTTTTACGTCCGCACATCTCGATGTAGTCCAGCTCTCTCATCAATAAATTCTCAGTGTCGGAAACTGTCTCTCTGTATCCTCAAAATACTTATAACTAATTGCTATAGGTGTGGCAGCACATTCTAGTTTTATCATTATTTCTATTAGGGGATCGATCAGGTTTTTAGCAAAGATTTCCCACCAGACAATTTTAATTTAAACTGTCAAGAATAACTGGGAAATAAACTTAGTCTATTAATGGCAATTAAAATAAAAATGAACTTAAAAGTATTTTCGAATTTTTGGATTCTAAATATCTCTCGGTAATATCATTTTCGAGGGTACACTCAGGCACACAATTTCTCTGCCCCCCCCCCCCATTTTTTTAAACGTTTGTAGTTTATATATTAAAGATCTATTTTAATGCTGTTACTGTTCGGAAATATTTTATATTGATTGCTCATTACTTTTCATGATGTTTATTTATTTCCTTGTTTCCTATCCTTACAGGGCTACTTTTCCTGTTGGAGTCTTTGGGCTTATAGCATCTTGCTTTTCCAACTTGGGTTGTAGCTTAGCAAGTAATAATAAAAACAATAACAAAAACAACAACAAAACCATAAATATAGTAATAACAAATCTTTTCGATTTAAGTGTTAGGGAAATCTTACCAGCTAAGAAGACTGTCATCGACAACCAATTTATAATTCAATAGTAACAATT
>NC_090731.1:67718010-67720510 GCF_036898095.1 Palaemon carinicauda | reverse complement strand
TAATGTGAATGCATAACACGGTTAATAGGTGGGTCACATGACGTGATGAGACACTGACATGGGGAATAATGTGAATGTGTAGCACGGTTGACCGGACAGTGATGTGACATGATGAGACACTGACATGATGAATAGTGTGAATACATAGCAATGTTAACGGGATGGTCACTTGACGTGATGAGACAGTGACATGGTAAATAATGGTCATACATAACACGGTTGATGGAACGGTCACGTGACGTGTGAGGCAGTGACATGGTGAATAGTGTGGATAAATAGCACGGTTGGCGAGACGGTCATATGACGTGATGAGACAAGTGATGTGGTGGATAGTGTGAATACATAACATGGTTGACGGCACCGAGATGTGACGTGATGAGTTGGTGACGTGATGAATAGTTTGATTACCTAACATGGTTGATAGGACAGTCACGTGACATGATGAGACAGTGACATGGTGAATGATATGAATACGTAGCACGGTTGACGGGAAGGTGACGTGACGTGATGAGACGCTGACATGATGAATAGTGTGAATACATAGCACTGTTGACGGGACGGTCACGTGATGTGATGAGACAGTGACATGGTGAATAGTGTGAATACATAGCATGGTTGACGAGACGGTCACATGATGTGATGAAACCGTGACGTGGAGAATAGTGTGAATACATAGCACTGTTGACGGGACGGATACATGACGTGATAAAACAGTGACATGATAAATAGTGTGAATACATAGCATGGTTGACAGGATGGTGACGTGATGTGATGAGACGGTGACGTGTTGAATAGTGTGAATACATAGTATGGTTGACAGGACGGTGACGTGACATGATAAGATGATGACGTGATGCATAGTGTGAATAAAGGGCAGGGTTGACGGAACGGTCACGTGAAATGATGAGACAATGACATGATGAATAGAATAAATACATAGCACAGTTGACGGGACTGTAACGTGACACGATGAGACGGTAACGTGATGAATAGTGTGAATACACAGCATGGTTGACGGGACCGTCACGTGACATGATAAGACAGTGATACGGTGATTAGTATGAATACATAGCACGGTTGACGGGACGGTGACTTGACGTGATGAGACGGTGACGTGATGAATAGTGTGAATACATAGCACGGTTGACGAGACGGTGACTTGACGTGATGAGACGCTGACATGGTGAATAGTTTGAATACATAGCACGTTTGATGGAACGGTTATGTGACATGATGACACGCTGACATGATGTATAATGTGAATACATAGCACGGTTGACGGGACGGTGACGTGACGTGATAAGACAGTGATTTGGTGAATAGTGTGAATACATAGCACGGTTGACGGGACGGTGACGTGACGTGATGAGACGGTGACGTGATGAATAGTGTGAATACATAGCACTGTTGACGAGACGGTGACGTGACGTGATAAGATGCTGACATGGTGAATAGTGTGAATACATAGCACGGTTGACGGGACGGTGACGTGACATGATAAGATGGTGAGGTGATGAATAGTGTGAATACACAGCACGGTTGACGGTAGAGTGACGTGACGTGATGAAACGATGACGTGATAAATAGTTTGAATACATAGCATGGTTGACAGGACCGTGACCGGGGTTGATAAGATGGTGACGTGATGAATAGTGTGAATATATAGCACGGTTGACAGGAAGGTCATGTGAGGTGATAAGACGTAGACGTGATGCACATGATGAATAGTGTGAATACACACCACGGTTGATGGGATGGTGACGTGAAGTGACGTAATGTGACGTGACGGTGTAGTGGGAATCAGTCTTGCGTGTGGATGTTCTTCCTAAAAGTAAAATTCAGTATAATACTTGATATTGAAATAGATACAATATCTAATAAATTCAATTACTGACAAAATTCTATTACTCTGTTGAGCTTTTCAATAATCGACACATCAAAGGATTTCGTAAATAGATTGGAAAAATGTCCTGGATTTTGACGGATTAATTCTTCATACCATTTGGAAAATATTGGAAGTTTTATGGGTTGCATCATGGTGATATAGATTACCCCATTACCTGGAAAGGTTAAGCAATAAGAAAATATTCAAAAATAAATTTGCGAGTGTAATTGGCAATGTAATCTGAGTACAAAGATTTGTTTAAACTGTGAAATGTGATAAATTTATGGGATATATTCGGTGTGAAATGTTTGAATTTTCTTTTGTCTCTATATGTAAAAAAAAAAATCACAAAAAAACCCTATTATAATATGAAACATGTTTGTGTCAAGCTTTTTATAGGGGCTATTTTTATTTTTGATAAAATTGTAGCCATAAAAAATGAATTTAGCCAAATCATATGAAGGGTTTTTCGATCTCTGCGTAAATGATTAAGCAGTGTTTTTTAAATGTGTACCTTTATTTTGATGCATTCATGAACAGATGAAGTTTTGCTGGAAACGACAACAGGGGTGAGCCCTTTAAAGGTTTGTCTCATACAGCCACTTTTTCCAGATT
>NC_090731.1:67678010-67693010 GCF_036898095.1 Palaemon carinicauda | reverse complement strand
TCACCTCCCCCCACCTCTCTCTCTCTCTCTCTCTCTCCTCTCTCTCCTCTCTCTCTCTCTCTCTCTCTCTCTCTCTCTCGTGAATATTTTCAAATCTTCCCCTGAATCGAATTTCCTTATTACTTTCTAGTTACTAGGACACCTACCCCCAGTTTATCTCTCTCTCTCTCTCTCTCTCTTCTCTCTCTCTCTCTCTCTCTCTCTCTCTCTCTCTCTCTCTCTCTCTCTCTCTCCTCTCTCATTCAACTTTCATTTATCTCTCTATCTCTTCGTTATATCCATCCTTAATTTCCTTTTCTTCTTTTCGCATTCTGACCTCAATCCCTCTCTCTATCTCTCTCTTCTCCCACCCAGCGCCTCTTTCTCTCTCTCTCTCCTCTCTCTCTCTCTCTCTCTCTCTCTCTCTCTCTCTCTCTCTCTCTCTCTCGTCCGAGTACAAAACCATCTAAGACTTTTTTTTTAGATAGAATTACCAGGGCGTTTCTAAAAAATTCTAAAAAACGTTCCTTGTTGCACGAAAGGGAAATAGGTAAGAAAAAAGGCAATGAACAGGCAATAGAAAACGAAGACCAAACCAAGAAATAAAGGCAAATTCCTATTCATATTTTATTCCTACGTCTCTTATCCGTGAAACCTTTGCTATTTTTATTTTATGACCACAGAGGATTTCAACACATTATTTATATTCATAACCTTTTCCTACATCTTTTTTCCACACTATTTTATTACTTCCAAGAATTTAATCCCCTTATATGACCTTATCATCAATTAAATTATCGAACACAATGGCACAAAGTGGAAAAAAAATAAACTAAATTTTTAGAGCTAGGTAGAAACATATTTTGCGAACAATCATAAGACAGTACCACGTCAAACAAAAAGATTAAAGGAAGTACCATGTCCAACATAAAGATTAAAGAAAATACCATGTCCGACATAAATATTAAAGAAAGTACCGTGTCCCACATTAAGATTAATGAAAGTACCATGTCCCAAGATAAAGATTGATAAAAGTACCATGTCCAACATAAATATTAAAGAAAGTACATGTCCAACATAAAGTTTAAAGAGAGTACCATGTCCAACATAAAGATTAAAGAGAGTCCCACGTCCCAACATAAAGATTAAAGAAAGTACCATGTCCAACATAAAGATTAAAGAAAGTACCACGTCCAACAAAAATATTGAAGGAAAGTACCATGTCCAACATAAGGATTAAAGAAAGTACCATGTCCAACATAAAGATTAAAGAAAGTACCATATCCGACATAATTATTAAAGAATGTACCATGTTGAACATTAAGATTAAAGAAAGTACCATATCCGACATAATTATTAAAGAATGTACCATGTTGAACATTAAGATTAAAGAAAGTACCCATGTCCAACATAAAAATTAAAGAAAGTACCATGTCCAACATAAATATTAAGGAAATGTACCATGTTCAACATAAAGATTAAAGAAAGTACCATATCCAACATTAAGATTAAAGAAAGTACCATGTCCAACATAAAGATTAAAGAAAGTACCATGTGTAAAATAAATATTAAAGAAAAGTACCATGTCCAACCTTAAGATTAAAGAAAGTACCATGTCCAACATAAAGATTAATAAAGGATATTTTACCTATTGAATTAGTTTCGCTAAAATAGAATAATAAAATATGCAAATGGAAAATAATTTGTTTTACAATTCCCTCGACCTCTGAAGCTGAAGATATATATTTTCAATTCGAAGAGAATTTTCGTATTTTACTGTAAGTATGAAAAAAATATTTATAAATTGATAAAGGAATATATAGCAAACTGAATGTGTATTTTCACTTAACCAGTGCTATTTCTTGAAGAAATAATTTCAGATTGATTTTTTCTTTATAAAATACAATGTCTAGGGTTTCCAACTTTTGACTTGCCATTGTAGAATAACAATTTATCTTTCTTCAGCTCCCTCACTTATTACAAAACACAAACACACAATCACATACACAATCTCTCTCTCTCTCTCTCTCTCTCTCCTCTCTCCTCTCTCTCTCTCTCTCTCTCTCTCTCTCTCTCTCTCTCTCTCTTTGAAATTGGCATTGCCGAAAAAAAAACTATTTATACTTTCTAATTTGCCACTACAGAAACACACTATAAATTTCAAACCTGTTTTCGCAAAAAAAACTCTCTCTCTCTCTCTCTCTCTCTCGTCTCTCTCTCTCTCTCTCTCTCTCTCTCTCTCTCTCTCTCTCAATTTTATTACTGAAGAAACTGCCTTTATGTCTCGATTTCTAATTTGTAATTCCAGAAAACCAATGAGATTCCCTCTCTCTCTTTCTAACTCTACCTTCAAGAAGAATATCTCTCCAATTACTTGAGGTAAATTATATCTCTCTCTACTTTCCATCTTATTGTTCTGGAAAAATCTCTCTCTCTAACTTTGAAATTAATCATTTCAAATGTATATGTGCAAGAACGCTTGCACATAGTCATACCTTCAATCGATATGACCTATAACAGCAAAAAGAGTCCTGGTAATCATTCATAAAGTAAACTCAGGAAACGAAGCCCAACCTAGATTAGCTGTCATAGCACCCAACCAGGTCGCGCACCAACTGCTATCGAACGGCAAGCCTCAAAACAAAGAGCCGGGTAACCTAAAGAAAATGAAACAGGACATTGACCGTATCTTACAACACAATGACAGCTTCCGACTGTTTACCTTAGAAGAACTAAATTCTACCATGAAATATCTCAATTCTAGGAAGGCAGCCGGTCTAGAGTGCATAATAGCAGAAATTATCTTACTTTTCAAAAAACAGAACAAATACATGGCTCCAGTTGCTATTCATTTTATGTGTTACGACCTCCCCAAATCCCAAAGATTTGAAGAAGAGAGAATTATGGCCTTGCTGTAACAAAGAAAAAGACCAACTATCTCCATAAACCTATCGACCAATAGCCTTACTATGTATCTTGTACTTATTACATGAACGAATAATCTTAGCCTGAATCTAACCAACTGTCAAATTATGTGGATTAGTCCATGTCGTTGCCTCACTGCTTACCAATCAGTGATTCTTCGTAGAAATAGATGGCAGAAAGAACAGATGGACGATACAGAACAAGAGCCGATGCTATGTGACATCTACTGTATACAAATTATTATTATTATTATTACTTGCTAAGCTAGTTGGAAAAGCAAGATGCTATAAGCCCAGGGACTCCAACAGGGAAAATATCCCAGTTACGAAAGGAAACAAGGAAAAATAAATTATTTTAGGAAGAGTAACATCAAAATAAATATATATTATATAAACTATATAAACTTTAACAAAACAAGAGGAAGAAAAATAAGATAGAATAGTGTACCCGAGTGTACCCTCAAGCAAGAAAACTCTAACCCAAGTCAGTGGAAGATCATGGTACAGAGGCTATGGCACTACCCAAGACTAGAGAACAATGGTTTGATTTTGGAGTGTCCTTCTAGAAGAGCTGCTTACCATAGCTAGAGTCCCTTCTACCCTTAGAGACGGGAAAGTGGCCACTGAACAATTACAGTTCAGTAGTTAACCCCTTGGATGAAGAAGATTTGTTTAGTAATCTCAGTGTTGTCAGGTGTATGGGTACAGAGAAGATTATGTAAAGAATATACCAGACTATTCAGTGTATGTGTAAGCAAAGGGAAATTAAACCGTAACTAGAGAGAAGGATCCAATGTAGTGCTGTCTGACCGATCAAAAGACGCCATAACTCTCTAGTGGTAGTATCTCAACGGGTGGCTGGTGCCCTGGCCAACCTACTACCTGTAAATAAATAGCTGCAGCGATTGAACATCCAAGAGTACATATATGCAGACGAACTGTGCATTTCCATGCAATCTGACTCCTTTATCTACATCGAAGAAAGACTATCAAGCACTCTGGCTACCCTCTCCACCTACTACATAAAGTGACACCTTAATGTCAATCCAAGTAAAACACGGGTGTATGCCTTCCACCTTAAAAATCACGAGGTAAACACCATGCTAAAAATCAAATGGAGTGACAAACTAAAGGAAAAATCACCTTTACCCCAGTCTATTTTAGGGCCACCCATGACAGAATGCTCTCCTTTAAAGAGCAAACACAGTGGTAGCTAGGAACAACCTTAACAGCAAACTCGCTATCACTAGCTGAGGAACAGACACTCAGACTCTGAGACGAACAGTCGGGCCCTTTTTTACTCTACCTTGGAGCACTGTGCACCAGTGTAGGCTAAACAAACCATAACAGATTATTAATGGCATACTAAAATCAACACCTCTATCATCTTTATATAAAGTAACCGTTATCAACCAGCCCATATCCGACGAAAAATGCTAGCAAAAACTGAAAAAATACCCAAATTAATGGCTCTAGGTATCCACTTCACAATCATCAGGAAGCATGTGGAAGACTAAAATCCTGCAAAAGCTCTGCAACAGTGGATGGACTAGAACCAATCCAGGAAGCTGCTCACTTGATAGAGAAGTGGCAGGAAAGTGACTGATGGCCATCCAATTAAGTGCTGTCCATCTCAATCGAAGGTCTGCCCAGCAAAACAACCCTCGCAAGGAAGGACTGGGAAACCCTAAACATAGCAAGGGTAAAAGTGGGCAAAACTAGAAATAACTTCCACAAATGGGGACTAGCCACCAACACTAAACGGCCATGTGGGGCAACACTACAAACAATGAAACACATCCTATGAGGATGACCAATGAGCCCTCATTGCTCAGATCACCACCTCAGAGGGGGGAAACAACAAAGCCCTCCTATGAGTTCGACATTGGCGCGATAAGATATGATGAGGACTGACCAAAAGACCCAGTATTAATAAATCAAAATCAGAGTTTTAAAAGTTACTTTATAAGGAAGTTCAAGAAGAAAATTTCTAATGATTAGGAATTTATAATTTGGAATATTTAACCCAGTGCTTGGGTCTTTGAGATTATGTAGCACTTTTGTGCAACATATCAGATGCTCTATGAACTACATCTCAGTATCAGGAAAAAAACGAAGCGAGAACGAAAGTTAAGCAGAAAAATAAAAAATAAGGTCAGCTAATGGCCAAAGGAACGTTGCAAATGCTCTTAAGTTTCGCCTAAATTGCACAGCAAGAGGGGCACTGATAAGACTACCCCTTCACGTGAAAAATTATTAATTAGTTCTCGGGATCAATCTCATCTAATTTTCCACTGACGCATTGTCTTGCTCATTGGCTTAAATATTTTTCTCAAGACCGATCTTTTTAATATGAGAAAACAGTATATATTTTTTGAATTCAAAGAAGTTACAGAAGTAATGGAAGTTCAGACGGCCTATAAAGAACCGTGAATAAAGAGGGCTTTGTAATGTTCGACCTCTCATTTACAAATGACACTGCCCAAATATTCTTTACCTTTTTGTCATAAAACTACTGTATCATAAAATAAATTATACCAATCCTCCTTTTTTTAGACGTTTTCATAATTTATATACAAAATATCTAATTTAATGTTACTGTTCTTAATTTTTTCTATTTTGATAATTTATTACTTCTCGTGTAGCTTATCTATTTCCTCATTTCCTTTCCTTACTGGGCTATTTTTCCTTAATGGAGCCCTTGGGCTAATACATTTTGCTTTTCCAAATAGGGTTGTAGCTTGGCTTTGAATAATAATAATAATAATAATAATAATAATAATAATAATAATAATAATAATAATAATAATAATAATTCCTTTCGGTAAAGGTATTTATGACTATTTTCCATACAGCGATTTGAGAGAGAGAGAGAGAGAGAGAGAGAGAGAGAGAGAGAGAGAGAGAGAATAAGGTACATTCCTAGATATGACACGAAATATTTCTAGTCTTATTGTATGATATATCCCTTTAACTCCAGGTTATAGAAATTTATATATAAAACGTTTCTCTCTTTGAAGATCCATTTTAGTTCCTTTATTTCCCGATTCAGAAAGCCTGCCAAACGTCTTACTATTTTTATTTTACTTTTAATCGAGTTCTGTTTCGCTTGATATCCATTTCCCTCTTCTAATTCCTATTACCTTTTTCCTCATTGTCTTTACTCTTACAATTTCATGGCAATTTCCTGACACTTCAATCCCCTGGCAATTGAATGCTTCTCCTCTTTTGTTTCAGATGATAAAATTAACTATATTGCTCATATTCTCTCACTCTTCATCACCATGAAATCTCATCGTTAAATAGTAAAAAGATTCAAATAAGTTTTTGAATAATAAGCAGCTCTTCAAGGAGAAGGGCACTTCAAAATCAAACCTTTGTTCTCTAGTCTTGGGTAGTGCCAGAGCCTCTGTACCATGGTATTCCACTGTCTTGGGTTAGAGTTCTCTTGCTTGAGGGTAAACTCGAGCACACTCTTTTATCTTATTTCTCTTCCTCTTGTTTTGTTAAAGTTTTTATAGTATATGTAGGAGATATCTATTTCAATGTTGTTACTCTTCTTAAAATATTCTATTTTACTTTTTTCCTTTCGTAACTGGGCTATTTTCCCTGTTGGAGCCTCTGGGTTTATAGCATCCTATTTTTCCAAACAGGGTTGTAGCTTAGCTAGTAATAATAATAATACATGAGATATGAAAGTAGCATATTAAAGAGTATATTAGAATTTGCTAGAAAAAAATTTAATCTAAAACGATAAAGCTTTACTTTTGAGTTGATTTTCATTATATCTTTCTTTTTACCATAACTCTAAATTACAAACTCTCTCTCTTTCTCTCTCTCTCTCTCTCTCTCTCTCTCTCTCTCTCTCTCTCTCGTCCGAGTACAAAACAAGCTGAACATTGTTTCCTGGGCTCCTCTAAATGTTGTGGAAAACGTTCCTAATTGTCCCAAAGATAGACAGGAAGGATAAAGAAGTTAGAAAGGAAACAAATGGAGAGTAAAATAGGATATAGAAGTAAAACCAAAAGGGGAAAGCTTTGCAAAGAGTTTTGGTTCCCCAACTAAAAAGATAAAAAAAGTAAACAACGCATGTTTGCCTGGTAATTTGATTTCGAAACAACTATTTTCTGTTTGTTTATCTGGAGAAAAGGTGTTGAATATAAAACATGAACATATAATATCAACCAAAGTGGATTCGTAGCTCTACACTAAATTAATGATAATAATAATAATAATAATAATAATAATAATAATAATAATAATAATAATAATAATAATAATAATAATAATAATAATAATAACAGGATTCATTGAAGATTAGTTCTGAATCAGTGGCATTTATCTTGCAATTGAGCTTCTCAACCGTTCTGATATTTTGTCCTCTAATCAGTACTACAAACCACCAGTAACTGTATTATGTTGGTCACCGGTAGGTGGGAGAGCAAAATGCATAGAAAAATTCTAAGATTGTACAAAAAATTTACTAAAAGTAATGGTCCCTTTCTCTTCAGGAGGTTTTCCTTACAATACCACTGTCAACAAACACGATCTGAACGTTACAAACGGCCTATCAAATACAAAATATAGACGGGTTCGGTTGCTATACATTGTGACTGTGTGCCAGTGTCTCATCTCATCTTCAGGCAAGATGTGGTTACCTGTAAGCATGGCAGGCTCTATTTATACGGTTCGGTGATGCAGTCACAGCATTGTCAATGGTAGAATTGCAGGTCTTTATGGATGAGGCTCTTGCCATAGGCGAGAAAATGAGTGCAGAGTACCTGACTAAACATAAGAAAGGATTTCATGACCCACTGATGAAAAATGTTGTCACTATGGAGTCATTGAAGAAGAGAGTGAAATGTGGGATACAAATGTTTATGACATGGAAAAAGTGTATGCCCATCTACTTGTCGTCTCAAATAACAGAGATTCCTTTTAGGGAGCTTCTAAAGAATGAGCTTTTGTCCATATCATCACTATTTGATGATTACGGAAATCTACGGAAAAGGTCAAAAGTTCTTTTTACTACACAGCTACACCAGTTTACAAGTCTGTTGATTCATGGGACGGAAGCCATATATCACATTCCATGGCAAAAAAATGGGACAGTGCTCAACTTTCCCAAGAGATTTGTTAATTTGTTTGCCAGATCTAAAACAGTTATTATGTTTGATTGTTGTAACCAGAACTCGGTAAAAGCCTCATTAACGTCAAGGGGGAGCAAAAGATATTGTCCTCATCCCTATGTCTATGAATTCAAAACGTGGCACTGTTCTGGCTGCAAGAGAGGCCATCATGAAAAATAACTATAATAAAAAATCACTGAACAATTTCAAACGTGCCATGAAACATTGCCATCAGTCACTCAGTCTGATACGAGGTGGTCCTTATATGCACGAGGAAGCAGATGTGACCATTATTAGCTACATTTTTAGGCTCAATCATAGTAAAGGGCATATCCTGGCTCTAGCTTATTATACAGACATTTTTACTATATTGTTATATTTCTGCAGGATCCACAAACCATCTGACCATGTGATAATGAAAAAGTATGATGGAATGATCATTGACATTATGGCAACATCTGAGAAGCTGGGAAAGATGTGATTAGACTTGCTAGAAACCCATGCACTTTCTGTATGTGGCAGATTTTCATTTTCCTTTGGCAAAAGAGTATGTCAATCAACTTGGTTCTCCACTCCAGAGTAACCCTAAGGGAATTTGCAAATCTCATGGCTTGAGATGAAGTGTGGATTAAAGAAGGTCTCTGTTTCATATCAGCAATTTTACCACCCTCCGTTCTGCAAAGTATTTCTTTCAGCTATAAATTATCAAGCTCATATTTAAGCCAAAGATGCAACCCAGCCACTGAGGGAGAGGGGGGGGGGGTCAGGCCAGCCTCAACTTGGTGCCAGTCCCAAGCCTGGGTAAATGGGGAGGATTGGCGGCAGCAAAGGCATCCGGCTATGAAAAATTAGCCAAAAACAATATGGCCACTGAAGATTGTGAGATTAGAATTAATGCTAGAGCGTTCTCCGTAGATGACGCGTTTTGACCTCGCTTGATCCCTCCGAAAAATTGGCAAGGGCTACCCAGTCATAGGCGGGCTTGGTTAAAGAGGCAAGCTCAGAGGAAAATATCTGAGGAGAGGATGAGAGTAGCAAAAGGTGCAGTTGCCATGTAAAAACCCAGTCCTGTACTTCATACTGTAAGTGTGGGGCAGATAACTGCTGTGCAAATAAGCACACAAAATCCAGGAAGCCCTGCACTGTAGTCAGTCGAGGACCACAATGATACAGATGATGAAGATTATGACAATGATGAAGATAGTTATAATTAGGAAATAGAAATTAAATGAATGACACAGCACATACATAACTTTTTTTTAAGTCTATACTACAATTACCTATTGGAAGAACAATAGCCTCTGAAAGCCTTTTTACTGAATGAAAATATTTCCAAAAAGGATGCCAAGGTGGCATTCAGTGAATTCTAAGAATACTGATTCTGGATAATAATGTTATGAAAAAAAATAATCAATCACCATGAATAAGAATAATAAGTTCTTATAAAGGTAGCTTAGTGTATGGTTAAGTATTACTACAACGTTTACTGATCTCATTTCTGTTATAATTACTATGACCATTTTTGTAAAAGATAATAGAAAGGACCGCCCATCCTTACTCAAGTTATCTATCCCTCAATACACACCTTTTTCTAGCAATAAATTTTATTATATTATTCCTTTTCATCACATTGTTTCACGCTGCATCGTACATACCATTCACTTTTTGCTTCCAGCTCTGCTTATCTAACTATCTTCAAAACGACAGATTTGTTGTGACCTGATTGGTAACTTCTCTGTTTGGTGTTTGCCAGACGGGGGCTTGAGTCCCGCTCAGACTCGTTAGTACTATTTGTGTCTGCAACCTTACCATCCTTGTGAGTTAAGGTTGGGGGGTTTGGGGGAGCATATAGATCTAATTCCCGAGTTATCAGCAGCCATTGCCTGGCCCTTCCTGGTCCTAACTTGTGTGGAGAGAAGGATTGGGCACTGATCATGTAATATATGGTCAGTCTCTATGGCATTGTCCTGATTGCTAGGGCAATGTCACTCTCCCTTGCCTCTGCCATTCATGAGCGACCTTTACGTCTCCTTTGACCAGTTTCACTTTTATGAAATGGTATTTTTCTTACAAAGCAATGGGTTGCTCATTTCAGGAAATGTTCAAAGATCAATAATGAGAACAAATCACAGCCATTACAAAAAGATTGTCAGTGATCAATTTGGAATATTAACGAAAAGTCAGCTTTGATGAGAGGATGAAAATTTTCAAGTATAATGCACACTTCAATAGAGAGAGAGAGAGAGAGAGAGAGAGAGAGAGAGAGAGAGAGAGAATTTTATACAGAATAAAAAGTATGAAACTTTTAACATTGAAAGTCCGGATAATATAAGCAAGATCTTCAAAATATTTCCAGTAGTTATAAAAACATAAAAAAAAAAACATTATAGAAATAAAGATTAGTGAATAACATATTTTAATCTTGTTCATAAATTATCGCCTCATTCATGATTCTGTAAAGCTAATAACCGTGATATTTTTCTCAGATCTTTTGAAATGATAGCTTCCACTTAATCGGTGTAAAGGTGGCTGCCTATTGGAAACGTTCCTGCCTGGTGATCGACGGTCTGGGATTCGAGTCCCGTTTAAAATCGTTAGTTTCTTTAATGTCTGTAACCCCCGCCATCCTTGTAAGCTAAGGATGGGGGATTCATGGGAGCTTATAGGTCTACCTGATGAGTCATCAGCAGCCATTGGTTCTAGCTTGGATGGAGAGGAGGCTTGCGCCCTGATCATTTGGTCAGTGTCTAGATGCTTGCTAGGACAATTATCCTGTCCCTTGACTCTGTCATCCACGAGTGGCCTTTATACCTTTAAAACCTTTAAAACTGACCTCCTTGACTAATTTTCACTATTCTTCTTCAAAGAAACATTTCGAAAACATTTCGACTTAAAAGACTTCAATCAAGCAATAGTGGGAAGCTGCATAAGCTACAGGGTGTAAATAGCAGCGTGACCTGAAGAACAATTGGAGATTCCAGCAGGCAACCCAACTGTTTACACCATAATCAAAGATGACTCTTCAATGGTCAATTCTCTACCTCAACGTGCAATGAAAACTTTTGATTATTATGCCCAAGAAATCATACAAAGGGTCCAGTTCTGTCGAGCTAAATTCAAGAAAATACATTTTTTATCTGTTGTATTAAGGGATTATTGTCTGAAATCAGAAACCAGTTTGAAATGGGGGAAGAGAACTAGATTGAGTCACCTTACCAAGCTGGACTCAAATGATTTGGAAAATCTTCAGGAGATATGACAGAGAATAAACTGAACTTTTCAATTTCCTGTAGTAAAAACTGTTTAAAGCTCGGGCAACGAACACGGTACTGTGCTCATTACAAGAGAATAAGCCATCAGTAGCACAGAAGTAAACCTACAAGCAATATTTGCCTTATATACAGTAGATTATATGCCACATGCTTACACACAAAGTTACTCTTAGTGTAATCATTTCGACAAATATCATCAGTTTTATACACAACATTAATTTTTCAGTGGTGTTCATATGGCCACCTTAGATATTTTAATTACAGATTGGATAATTTTGGCAAGGTCCTCTAGGGAAAGAATCTATCAAGCTTCATCATTGTATCAGAATATGCCTGATTTACTGTAATTTTCTTTGATATAAAGCGTTGGTTATAGTATTTTTCATGACGAAATATTCCAATACTTATGCCAAAATATTGTGTTATTTTCTCAAAAGCTACAAAACTTTTAGAGGATTAAAGAAAAGAAAAAAATCATACACTTCCTTACTCCAAAATTAACTTTAAATATAAAAAGCACTATTCACTAAAAATTTACAATGAAATAAACGTGGGAAAATATCTACCTCAATCTCTGCACACCGATATCTTGATTTAAAAACTTAATAAGGAATGACAATGATTAGAGATGATATGGTATAGATAGGATTTAAAAGATGTGAATATCAGGTCCATATTATATAGTGTATATTAGATATATAAATTGTGACACGAGGTTAGAGAAAGGAAAATCAAACAAATATCATTATGATTATAGGATATTGGCAGTAGGCAGAAATATATATATATATATATATATATATATTTATATATATATATATATATATATAAAGAGAGAGAGAGAGAGAGAGAGAGAGAGAGAGACACACACACACACACACACATATATATATATATATATATATAACTTCCAGCCATACAATTACCTGAAGAATTCCTCGACTAGCGAAAATAATTCATCAAACTCCCATACAATTCAACGAAACTTTCTTCTATTCAATATGAGTCCAGAGACAACTAATCAAGAAGAGGAAAAAAATTAATCCTTGGTGGAGTAACTAGGGTAACGCATAACAAAATAAAGTTTATAGTGAACCATGCAAACTATCGAAACGTAGTTTGATTAATTTTCGCCAAGCACAATTTAATCAATACACATTTAGTACCATCCATATAGCACTTACGCGTACAAACATGACACGTGGTAAAATCCGTAAAAGAAACATAAAGCTTAAATTGTACACCATTTAAGATTGTAAAAAAGAAAAAAAAGGAAAATATATTTCTATCACGGTTTATTTTAAAGTGCTTGTATATAAGCTTGTTGTCTGTTTAAAAGTTTAGTTGCATTCATCTTGCCTCTCTGTTTAAACCTAACAGCACTTCCCACAATTGGTGACCGTCAGAGGACCGGTTCGCCCCCACCTACCACCTTCTGACTCTGACTCTCCCATCCACGCCAAATCCAGGAAACTACTAGCTTTCGCCAGTATAGAGGCCTATGCCATGCTTCAGCAAGCCAAGGGTCGGTTTTGCATCAAGGGCGTGACCTGCTCAAGCACCAAAACAGAATATGTCTTTGGGGACACTTTCCCTGAAACCTCTGATTAGCTTTGCGACCAAGGGGACACCCCAATAGCGTACAACCCCTTCAAAACATACCTCCTGGAACAATACTTATCATTGCCAGCCACCCGTATAGACAATCTTTCTCAGCTCTCTCAACAATCATTGCGGAACCAAAATGACCAGTACCGCTGTCCTGCAAACGGCTCTCATCGGTAGGTTAACCTACTTTGTGCCTTTTGGGTAAGACGCCTATCCGAATCTGTACCCACTGCCATCC
Organism: Palaemon carinicauda; assembly: GCF_036898095.1. Classification (NCBI taxonomy): domain Eukaryota; kingdom Metazoa; phylum Arthropoda; class Malacostraca; order Decapoda; family Palaemonidae; genus Palaemon; species Palaemon carinicauda. Next base: position 67,679,860 of record NC_090731.1, on the reverse strand, counting down.
ACGAATTTGATATTCCGCACATGACGAACCTGATGTCCAAAGTAAACGCCCTTATGGACAACAACTTCACCACCTTCAAAACTTCCATCAACACCTCCACTTCTGATGAAGAGGAAAACTATTCAACATCAACCAAAGCGACGTGAAAGGGGTAGGACACTTACCCCCAACACGTTAAATGCCAGAGTGGCGACCAAGCAGACCACCACCCACATAAGCCACCACTTGTTCATGCCCAAATCAACGACCTCTACAACCAATTACTAACGCTTATCAGCCGCAGTTATGCTACTGCTGGTCCAGATTCAAAGCTGCTGCAAAAAAATGCACGAACAGTTGGCAGTGACCAAAAAAATTATAAGTGAGCAATAGCTTGTGGCGATGGCCTCCCCTATCACTAATCTTTTTTTATCTACATGATATAGGTAGGGGCATGCAGATTTTGGAAGAAACTGACACTTGCTATTCTCCTTTACCAAGGCCACAATTCAGGTCATGCCGTAGTCATTCTAAGCCTGTTTATGTCCACCTGGTGGCTGCCAACAGATCTGAGATCCCCATCCCATGGGTACGAGACCCTCGCATTATCGTTTGGGAGTTCCAAGTATCATTAGACGTTTCTCGTTGCTGATGTCACATTGCCAATAAGTGGTGTGGATTTCCTCTCCCATTTCCACCTCCTGGTTGATGTTGCCCACCGATGGTTAGTCAGCGTAGATTCAGACTCGTTGACACCTCTTCAACTTGCCACCTTCAACCTGGCTCTCTACATCAGTACACCCACGAATGCGAATGCCCACCTCTTAATGTCTTACCTAAAATCCTTCCATACTAAATTTCACCAAATGCACATGATTTGGGTCAAGCTCATTATTTATCATCATATCAAGACGATGGGCCTCCAGTGTCTGCCAGATTCAGGTGTCTGGCACCAGATCATTTGGTAGTTGCTAAACAAACGTTTGCTGACATGGAAAAATTGGGCCTTTTCCAAAAGGCGTCAACCCGGTAGTCGTCACACTTATACGTTATCCTGAAGAAAGATGGCTCCCTACGCCTTTAGGAGATTACAGGTGTCTGAACATACAGACAGAACCGGAACAGTACGCCTTCCCAAACATCGCCGACATTACTTCCTACTTAAGCAAAACAAAGGTTTTCTACATGCTCGACCTATTGAAGGGGTATTATCAGGTGCCAATGAACCCAGAACACATCCCCAAGACCATGATCACCAATCCCTTCAAGTACATATGGCCTTTGTAATGCTGTGGTTACTTTTCAACACTTCATGGATGGCATATTAGGGGACCTTCCCTTCTGTGTATGTTACATGGATAACATAGTTGTGTTCTCTTCCTCCAAAGAGAAACTCCTCTGTTATCTACGCATCAATCTCGCCTACCTACAAGAGAATGACCTTGTTGTCCAGTATGACAAGTGTACCTTTGGCACAAACAATATATCATTCTTATGGCAATACATCAATAATAAAGACGTTCAAACCTCCCATAAGGAGGTTTTAGACATTCAAAACTTTCCCACACTTTCGACTGTCAAAGCACTGCAAGAATTCTTGTGCATGATCATCTATTATCACTGGTTACTGCTAGCCATCATCGTCACTCTTGCCCTCCTCTCCGCCTCCGTCAAGGGCAAGCCAAAACCTCTGAAGGGGGTCACCTTCAAGAAGCGGACTTATACAACGCAAAGAATGCCTTATCAACTGCTGCTTTGCTAATTTCTCCCATGCCACATGCCCGTCTCCTTCTCTCCACCAATGCCAGAGACGTTGCTATTGGTGCAGTACTCAAACAGGTGGTCAATGGTCACATTCATCATTGGCCTTC
>NC_090731.1:67668010-67673010 GCF_036898095.1 Palaemon carinicauda | reverse complement strand
TAATGTGGGTAAAAGTAAGGTTATGAGATGTACGAGAAGGGAAGGTGGTGCAAAGTTGAAGGTCATGTTGAATGGAGAGTTACTTGAGGAGGTGGATCAGTTTAAGTACTTGAGGTCTGTTGTTGCAGCAAATGGTGTGAGTGGAAGCAGATGTACATCAGAGAGTGAATAAAGGTTGCAAAGTGTTGGGGGCAGTTAAGGGAGTAGTAAAAGATAGAGGGTTGGGCATGAATGTAAAGAGAGTTCTATATGAGAAAGTGATTGTACTAACTATGATGTATGGATAGGAGTTGTGGGGAATGAAAGTGATGGAGAGACCGAAATTGAATGTGTTTGAGATGAAGTGTCTAAGGAGTATGGCTGGTGTATCTCGAGTAGATAGGGTTAGGAACGAAGTGGTGAGGGTGAGAACGGGTGTAAGAAATGAGTGGATATGAATGTGTTAAGGTGGTTTGGCCATGTTGATAGAATGGAAAATGGCTGTCTGCTAAAGAAGGTGATGAATGCGAGAGTTGATGGGAGAAGTACAAGAGGAAGGCCAAGGTTTTGGTGGATGGATGGAGTGAAGAAAGCTCTGGGTGATAGGAGGATAGATGTGAGAAAGGCCAGAGAGCATGCTAGAAATAGGAATGAATGGCAAGCGAATGTGTCGCAGTTCCAGTACGCCCTGTTGCTTCCTCCGGTGCCTTAGATGACCGCGGAGGTAGCAGCAGTAGTGGATTCAGCATTATGAAGCTTCATCTGTCGTGGATAACGGGGGAGGGTGGGCTGTGGCACCCTAGCAGTACCAGCTGAACTCGGTTGAGTCCCTTGTCAGGCTGGGAGGAACGTGGAGAGTAGAGGTCCCCGTTTTGTTTTGTTTCATTTATTGACGTCGGCTACCCCTCAAAATTGGGGGAAGTGCCTTGGTATATATATATATATATATATATATATATATATATATATATATATATATATATATATATTATATATATATATATATATATATATATATATATATATATATATATATATATATATGCAAAATTGAATCAACACTTTTGCTCTAGCTTCTGATATGATTTTTCATTGCTTTATAATTTTCTTTCCAGTGTCATATCAACAAATCTTTTTCAACAGGATAGAAAGTGCAACTCATAATATCGAAAGCAGCAGGTCCCAGAAATGAAAAAAGTGAGGTCATTATATTATAAATACCATAAAATAAGAGAAAATCAGCTTCATATCAATCCTAATCCAACCACCTGAAAGTAAATCATGAGTGTAGTCCACTGAAGTTCACATCAATAAGGGGTCCTGCAATAATCAAGAATAAAAACAATCAAAGGTCTTTTTCAATAGTAAAGTAACATGGTATGTGAAAAATTCCTATGAATAATATCTTCCAAAATCCTATATAAGCTGGAATCATCATTTGTAATATATTGAACAATATAGTTTCTTAACAACAAAGAGTAGTGAACTTGATAAGTTCTAAAGTGCTTCTTGAGAGGTTAGTGGTAATTTCTTATTATCATTATTATTACTTGCTAAGCTACAACCCTAGTTACAAAAGCAGGATGCTATAAGCTCAGTGATCCCAACAGAGAAAATAGCCCAGTGAAGAAAGGAAACAAGGAAAAAGGAAATTTTTAAGAACAGTAAAAACGTTAAAATAAATATTTCCTATATAAACTATAAATAATTGATCAAAACAAAGGGAAGAGAAATACAATAGAATAGTGTGCCCGGTTGTACCATCAAGCAAAAAAACTGTACCCTAAGACAGTGAAAGACCATGATACAGAGGTTATGGCACTACCCAAGACTAGAGAACAATGGTTTGATTTTGGAGTGTCATTCTCATAGAAGGGCTGCTTACCATAGCTACCCTTACCAAGAGGAAAGTAACCTACAAACTAATATCCAGTAGAGCCCGGCACGACTAACGTATTGAAAATGCTTGTAAAATACATGGAGATATCATACTTGAATTTGATAAAGAAATAAACTTAATAGCACTTGATAATATAGTAATGTTAAGTTAGATAAGGGTCATTTATCGATAGAAATCTCTGGATTACTCCCAATACATTTTTATCTTGGGGCAGGATTCCCTTACTTTAGGGTACACTTGGACACACTATTCTATCTTATTTCTCTTCCTCTTATTTTTTTTAAAAATATTTATAGTTTATATTCGAAATATTTGTTTTAATGTTTTTGCTTTTCTTAATTTTTTTTCTAATTATTAATTACTTTTCTTGTAATTTCCTTATTTCATTTTGCTTTTCCAACTAGGGTTGTAGCTCATAAAGTAGTAGTAGTAGTAGTAGTAGTAGTAGTAGTAGTAATAATAATAATAATAATAATAATAATAATAATAATAATAATAATAATAATGATAATACATTTAGAAAATAAATCAATTCTATTCATTAATTTGTTTAGGTTCTAGGTACCAATATTCTAATTATAAAAACTTACATAATCTAAGTAAAAATTGGTGGTCTATACCTTCAGCTGTCACTAAGAAAAGAATCTAATTTATCCCGGCAATTGAAGGTTTCAAAGCTGCTCCTGAAATTAGTGAAGAACAGCAACGATTAATTTATGTAAACTTTAATCGTTAATCCAAAACCATAATGCTAAATAGAAAATGGTTTCAAAGTATTTTATCCTTGTAATAATTATTATTATTCAATTCAAGTATAGATTATCTGAAAATTGCTAAACACTTCAACGATAAATAAGTTTGACAGACTAATTAACACAAATATAATAGTTATTCAAAACAATAAAATTCAGATTAATTGGAAGTATATGGCAAAGCTATCATCCAAATCTCAATATGAAACATTAGAAGAGAATTTATGTTGAAAGTTTAACTCACCTATTTGGCTTCCTCTGATTGAACTTCTTCTTCTGTTGATGATCTCTTTTCTTCTTTCTTCTATTTTAACGAACAACGAAATTTAATTTGACCTCACCGATAAAATTTTATAAAAAAAGGGGGGGGGGGCGCTTCCTTGAAATTTGAACGATTGCTTCACTCTAGATTTTAATTGACCAAGGATTAAATGAAATTCAAGCTAAAACTCTCAAGGGATTAAATACTTCAAATATATTTACTTGAAAACTACACACTAGAATTAAATGCAGTTAAATTCTGAAATATATTTCCATGTTATAAGAATTACTTGAAATTTCTAAAACTACTTTCTTCTCTATTAACAACTAACGAAATCTAATTTGACCTTACCGATGGAATTTAAAAATAAAAAAGTTGGGGGAGGGGGGGGGGGTTAAAGCTTCGTTAAAATCCGAACAATTGGTTTATTCTAAATTTTAATTGATCAATGGTCAAATGAAAATCAAGCTAAAAATCTGAATAGATTCAGCGATTAAATGTATTTACTTCAAAACAACACACTTGAAGCAGTTAATTTCTGAAATATATTTTCATGTTATAGGAATTTTTCTAAATCCCCCGAAAGACGAAGTTTTATTCGACCGAGAATTTCAAAAGCAATTACTTCACCAATTGCATCAAAAGAAATAGCTGGAATAAAAATCTTAAATTAGTAGCAATTGAGACGAGACTTAAACCTCCATACCTTTGGGAATCCGTAGCGATGACGTAGATAAGTCTATCCAGAATGAGATAGTTGAGATGAAAAGCTTAAGAGTTTATAAATTATTATTTTGTATAATGATTTGAATGGAAAATGTAAAAAAAAAATATCGGAAATTCCCTGTGAAAATCTACTGCTTTCAGCCGTATTTCAGTAGAATACAGATGACCGTAATTCGTAATTTGCACCATATTTTGTTATATTTTACGGATTAGTGAGTAATTTTTCTCATTTACGTCATTATATCTGTTTTTAAAACGATAAATGCCTGGCAACATTTATTCCAGGATTTTTCCGGTTTTTAAATGCAAATTTTTAACAGCGTACTATCAGATATGTTCGATGAAATGGTAATGAATTCAGTCCGGGCAAAGGATTTATGGAGAAATTATACATTGATCTTTTAACATAATTTACACAGAAAGAAAAGACAGTTAACCAATATTTACTGACGACTGGACAAGATCGAAGCAAAATACAATCTTCATAGCATTACTGTTCATGTTATTAAAAAATTCAGGGTTGCCAGTTTGCCTTTTTTCAGGCCATGAACCTCAAATTTAGTCTTTTCAAAATAAATTGTCGGCCTTTAGTAATATGAGAAAAGGCTGGTGTTAAATACTATATATTTGGCCTTTTTCTACTAATGGGTTGCCCTTTAAAGCTTCTGTTGATTAGAAGTAGGCCTTTTCTCATTTAAAAAATGGCAATCCTTGAATATTTTACAGCCCGAGTGGATGTATGTGATCCTTATCTTAACACTTTTAAGAAAACTATTGGAAAACCCGGAAACAATGCAATTTAATTTCAGTTTTTCATACAAGAATATTCATAAAAAAATTAAACGTAAATGTTTATATACCGAGTGATCTAAACAAATAGGATACACAAAAACTGAATTAAATTAATTATAACAATATCATTTTGGAAAAGCTTCAAGTTAAATTGCAGTTATTAAATGTACTAAATTATAATCAATTAGAATGAGAGAAATCTTCACAATCGTTAGAAATACGACTTACAGTTAGATTTGAATATCATAAGCGAAGGGAAAATTTATTCTTTATTTTTTTTCTCGAATTAATAAATGATACCGATATTGAATTATATTTCAATAATATTTGTATGAGAAATTTTGGACGCATTATATCTTGTTGTGACAAGAAAATCGAGCATAACCAACTACTTTTATATACTTCACAAAATATATATCTTTTTCGAAATACATATTAAATGTTTGAATCAAATTTACATATTTCTAAATTGAGGTCATTCTGGATAGCCTGTATATTATACCAAGTGTTTTTGGAGTCAAATGGGACACTGAACTAAATAAAAAAAAAAGCAAATCTATCCAAAAAATATGCACTTCATATACCACAA
>NC_090731.1:67658010-67660510 GCF_036898095.1 Palaemon carinicauda | reverse complement strand
ACCACAACCCTAAATATAAATATTCTAGTGTTGGGTGATTCCATATTTTATAGCGTGCATAGTATTTAAGGTAGCTTCGTTACTGCTTCTCTGCAGGTAGATTATTCCATGGAGAGAATTTTATTACTTTGGGAAGTGGGGTAATTTGCATAATTGTTGTAACGAGTTTCAAGAGGAGGTACATAATTGGTTTATATATATATATATATATATATATATATATATATATATATATATATATATATATATAATTTTCACGTCTGTTGACGCAAAGGTCCTCAGTTAGATTTCGCCAGTCGTTTCTGTCTTGAGCTTTTAGATCAATATTTCTCCATTCATTATCTCCTACCTCATGCTTCATAGGCCTCAGCCATGTAGTCCTGAGCCTACCAGCTCTTCTAGTGACTTGTGGAGCCCAATTGAAAGTTTAGTGAACCAATCTTATCATATATATATATATATATATATATATATATATATATATATATATATATATATATATATATATATATATTTATATATACATACATATATATATATATATATATATATATATATATACACACACATATATATATGTACATGAATATATTTATATATATATATATGTATATATATATATATATATATATATATATATATATATATATATACATATATATATATATATATATATATATATACTGTATATATATATATATATATATATATATATATATATATATATATATATATTATAACTTTCATAATAAAAGGAGACTCGATACTAACAAAACTTCAGTGTCTGGCATTTTCCTTTATTAGATCATGTATCAAAGTGATCCCAAGTGTATAAACAAAATTCCGTTGGGTCTACGTCTGACATTACACGACCTTGAAATCTTGCCAACAAAGAATGGCTGCAACATTTCTTTAGCCTGTCGTTTTTTTCCTTTTGATTTGACACATCTAATTTATGGATTTTTTTCAGACCCCTCTCTCTCTCTCTCTCTCTCTCTCTCTCTCTCTCTCTCTCTCTCTCTCTCTCTCTCTCTCTCTCTCTCTCTCTCTCTCTCCAATTTTGACGTAGAAAAGTAGTGCTTTTTGCTGTACACTTAAAGGGTTTTGCCGAGCCCCTTAAGCCCATGGCTGCACTTACTTTTTAGCTCTCTACTACACCTCTGTAGCCTTTTGCCAATTTCATATTTACTGTTTACTATTATATGGTTGTTGTGGCGTTAATGAATATGTCTCTGCCTAGTGATTGCTCTTCCCAATCCCAAAGAGAGATTAATTTACCAAGCTTTCAATTGGGCTCCACAAGACACTAAGAGAGTTGGAAGACCCAGGCCTACATGGCTGTGAAGCGGGAAGTAGGAGATGAGGAGTGGAGAAGTATTAATTTAAAAGACAACTGGCGAAATCTAACCTACTATGCATTTCAGACCCCGTGTTATACTGTTTTTCGCAAATATCTTCTATACAAACAACGGGATTAGTGTGATATTTTGGCACAGCTTCTTTGACAAAGTCTGCTAATTTATGACACTACACTGCGATGCCAAGTGTGTTTCATTAATGAGCTTACTCTTGGCTTTCAAGCATAAGTTGACGAGAGCCGAGTAGGCATTCGGACAATGGATCTCCGTGACGTAGGTGTGACACGTATAACAAGCACTCTCTCACTGTCCTTTGCCTCTGCCATTCACGAGTTGCCTTTAGTGCTACTAAAGGGCTTTTCTCTAGTAGTGCAATGCTTTCAAATGGGTTTTAGTACACCGGTACAGGAGCTCATGGTATGAATTCATAAATCCAATCTAAAACTTTCTTTCATTTTACATGTGAAGCCACTTAAATTACCCTTATTAAAAGAAGGAGTTTATGCACTCCACTCTGAAGACTTGATCCCCCAAAAATAGATAAAAAAAAATATAAGAAATCACTTTAAAAAATGGTCTGACAACAGCTAATTTGGTGAGAGCACGAACTCTCATACATGGAATATATCTACAAAAACGCCTAATCAGTACTACGTCAAACCACCGAACACTGAATTAATCATTACACCATTCACGCAAAATCTTTCATTTATCATCTAACCAGAAGTTTTTGACAATTCAATATCTTTCCTCTAAGATTCCTTATTTACAGTTAAATTTTCACCAACCGGTCTCTCCCATTTTCTCCACATGATCAATCCCTCTGAACCCTATAAAAATAATTACTTCTAATGACTCGTTTAATAATTACCTGTGGTTTAGATAACTGAAAATTTATGTTTTTAACAACCCTGTCTGGAAAGAGCTATCAAGAATATGAATCTTGTAGAAATTTACTGAACCTCCAGCATTTTTTACTTGATAGAAGAACAATGATTTAAATTTTAATCTCGAAAATGAGGGATTAATTATATAATCATAGGCCCTAAGTAGTACTGTTTAAAGCTCTAGAATCAGTAAATAAGATGATTAACTACTCGGGGCCATGAAGCGAATTATCCCAGAAGGGCTTGAAGGATTAC
>NC_090731.1:67640510-67650510 GCF_036898095.1 Palaemon carinicauda | reverse complement strand
TTAAATCTACGGCAGTGAACACAAGTTTTCAAGACTTTCTTTACAGTAGAAAAACTGCAAGGAATCCAAAACTGTTTCCTAGCCTCAGATAATGTGGCATATATTCCAGAATGAGCTAACTTAACATGGAAATTTCTAATAATTTCTTCAGTCAATTTACTGTTTTTGGCCAAAAGAATGGGGAATACATAACTACCGTCTCTCCACTCATGAAATTTACTTTTAACTCTTAGTAAACCAGATTTCTTTTCAATGAATAAATTTAGTTGACTTACTATGTTAGGCATATCCCTAATTTTAGGGTTCCTTTCTCTGAAATATTTAAAAACATCCGGAAAATGTTGGCGTTGATCTTGCATAATCATCAGTTGCCATGCATTCAAAGAAATTTCATCATTACTGTAAACCTCAAAATGGTCATACTTGCCGGATTTGTTCTTTAACTTCCGTTTGACATTGTTTATGAATGTCAGTACATGTTTGTAGACTGAAATCAAATGTAGCCAATCGGAATTTCCAACTGTAGAATTCAAAACGCCTCCCATCTCTGGCTCAGTCACACTCCCTATCTCACAGTGGCCTTCTGAAACTTCAAGTACATTGGTTAAAGGATTTGGGATCGTTACATCCAAACTTTCATCTTCCAAGATATCATGAATAGTATCAGGTCCTGTGAAGAAATTTGATTTTATCAACCTCTTATATGACAATGACCTGGTAGTACAATCTGCAGGATTTATCATACCTGCACAAAATTTGAAAGTCACAGGGACCGTTTCACATAGATTCTCTATTCTTTGCAACCTATTCATAACAAAAATACTTAGTTTTTTTAATTTATCAAACCTATTTGTTCGAGAATTTAACCAATTCAGTGCAACTGCACTATCTGAGAAAACTACCAATTTTGTAATGTTTATGGGGGAGACACACTCTGAACCACTAAGTTCCTTATAAATGTCAACAATAGTTTCCGTACCAAGCAAGAGAGATTGAAATTCAAGAGAAGGGATAGACTTTAGCTCTAACTGGCGTCCAATTATTCTATTTTTTGACAGAAGGAAACTTACCTCCTTTGTTCGCAAGTTCTTGATAAAGAGCACAACTCCATATATAAGCTTGCTAGAATCACAAAAAGCAATAATTTGGAAAGGATCATTCCTGCGACCAACAAATCTCTTCACTGCAATTTCAGGAACACCATTTACTTGCTTGCAAATATTAGACCATTCTCGTAGCTCCTCACCAGAGAGTCTATCGTCCCATCCAACTTCTTTCCTGCATTGTAGCGAGTGCATAAATAATCTAGCCCTGTTTAATAAAGAACCATAAAATGAGAACACATCAAAATTGGCTGCAATAGAACTTAAAATTTGTCTTTTGGTCGTTGCATCCTTATCAAGTACCAACTTGCTTGCCGAAAGAGTATCACTGTTTCTGTCCCAAAGCAAACCAAGCAATTTTACTTTTGCAGGAGTCTTTTCCTTATCTTTATCTACCTGTTTCTGCAGAGAGTCATCATTGGTTATGAACTGCTGCAATTCAAATTTATAGGGAGAAAATATACTGTCAAGTTTCTCATAAACCCATTTCAACCTGTCTATATCATTGGTCGTGTAAGCCAAGTTATCCATGTAAGCTAAGTTATATAACTCTGTCTTCAATTCCTTTACATCAATATTGTCACCTTGGACATCCAACATCAAAATTTTATAAAGTGCTAACATTAATAAAGTTGGACTACATGGCAAACCAAATGGAAGTCTGCAATGTTTATAAACAATTAAGGAATAGTCCTTTTTAGATACGTTTCTATACCAATAAAAGAGTAACCTACTTTGATCTGAAGGCACCAACTTAATCATCAGAAATGCCTTTTTTATATCAAAACATAACAATTTTTCATTAAATCTTAGCTGTAAAATAGAAGTTGAAATTTTCTTATTCAAACAAGGACCAGCAAAAATTGTTTGATTATGAGATAGAGTTAAAGGTTTATCTTTGTCAGATTCACACAAATTGGACAAAAATACATTACGGCATTTTGTTGACTCTCGGTCCATCTTGAACACTGGCATGTGCGGCAGAAAGCTATGTTGGGGGTTTTCCTCCAAGAATTGTTCCAAGTTAGTTACTCTCTCTATAATGCCTAGCTGTTCCTGTTCTTTAAAAACCTCATCAATCATTTGAAAAGTATTATCCTTTTTGCTAAATTTCTTAAAATTTGATTTTAATATTGCTTTTGACAGATTTTGATTCTTACCAAGCAAATGAGCTACTTTCCCATTCCATAACAGAGGCATAATTAACCTTCCATTAACTGTATTTTCTAAAGCAAATTCTACTACTTTCCTGTTCTCCTCATTAAAGTCTTCGTCATATAAGTTAGAATCACTGTGCGAAAAACTTTCTGCCTTCGAGGAAAGAATTTCTTCTGCTGCTCTCTCGAGTTCAGCTTCAACAATCTGACCCTTATTTAAAACAGAAATATTAGCACAAGCAGGGAACTTGAATTCCTCTACCGAATCTAAGAACAATCCATCCATATTCAAATTACTATCAACTTCAAGGGGACCCTCACCCTTTGCACAAACTTCAGAAGAATGCTTTATCCGGTCTGGTAATAGAGCTAGATTTTGCTTATACCTTTCAATGTCACCTACAAGCATCACTCCTAAGGGTGATTCTAAGTAAACAGAGGGAATCACTTCAGAACTACCTCCAAACAGCACATCCTTCTGTGGTACTAAATGAGAGTTATCATTTCCCAAGAGTAATTTTATATCTTCAACTTTGTCCCCAGACATATGCAAAGTTTTGTCGGCCAATACATAGCCCTTATCCTTAAATACTTGAGCTACTTCAGAGATACCGGGCAAAACTAATTTCAAATTAATAGACTTCATGGCAATAGCAGTAAAATAATCATCATTCAACTTTACCTTGTATACTACAGTGGCTAACGGCTTTGAAGAATTAATACCATTCACCACCAAAGAATAATTCGGGTCAACAACTTCAAACTGCATACTCTTAGCCCAGTCTTCCTCAATGAAAGTTACTTGACTTCCTGAATCCTTTATACCTCGATCCCCATTGTCATTCAGTGAAAAGGAAGGCATAGCAGTCACCGGGTTACAAGAGATTCTTAAAACTCCTAAATCAGACCAAGTTAAATTAGAAACAACAGAATTAGAGTTCGATTTCTCTTTACAATTCCCCTTTGCCGTTTGATTAGTCACTTCTTGGTTATCTGAATCATTCTTAAGGTTATTAGCAGTACTTTTTGGGTCTTTACGAAATTTACAAAGATAGCTGAAATGCCACTTGTTACAATGTTTACATTTTCGGTTAAATTTAAACCTGCAATCTGAAGTTTTATGAGAATCGTAAGTACAGTTTGTACAAAAATTCAATTGTTTTAGTTTTTCAATTTTACTCTGTGGAGTTACATAAACTGAACACTTAAAAATTGGGTGATCAATGTCTCCTTTATTGTCTGCTAAACATAGAGAACATTCTTTAACTTTAGACTTCTCAACATTAACAACGGCAGAAGCTAAACAATTTGAGTTGGGCACAACCTTTTTCTCAAGATTACCTTGTTTCACATTAAATTTCTTGGATATGTTTCTATATCTTTCCAAAGCAGTAAAGATATGTTCATCTATTTGCTGCAACGAGGGCTTATTCGAGCCAGTAATATGCATTAACTGATTCTTGAAACAGTCATTAAACCCATTCCATATGAAATACTGTAAAACTATGTTTTGATCTATGCTTAAAGCCTCAAATTGATTACAAATTATTCTCATATTACTGATAAAGTCATACGGATCACTCTGATACGTTAGCTTCAACTCCGATAACTGCTTAATAACCCTATATTGTTGAGACAAAGTATCTGCAAACGCTTTCTGTAATAATTTCTTAGCTTCTTCATACGAACGGTTGCTACAATCTAATGAGTTTACCAGTTTAAGCGAGTCACCTGAAAGCTGTCTCGTAAGAAGAGTAAATTTAACGTGAGTACTAAGATCATACTTATCAATAGTTGCTTCGAACTCTCGCAAAAACTTCGAAATATCTTCACCTTCTCGATTACCAAATGTCGGTAAAGGTAGTTCAGGTAATTTAAGCTGTGAAATTTCAGAACGCGAACGATCGGAAAGGTTTCCGGGCGAAAGTGACACCGCGGTCTTAAGGAGAGAGAGACACTTACTCAAACGATCGTCATAAGCGAACCAAGTATCCATTTCCTCACTCACCAATTCATCGCCGTTGTCGTCTTTATCTGCGCTATCCCAAATTTCCTTCAAAACCTCGTTATTCACTTTGTCAAGTTTTTCTTTAAGGTCAACCAACATGTTCATATGCTCGTTAGCATCGCTTACAGACATCGAAGAAACAAACCTTTCTATGAAATTACACGTCCTCACTTCACTCCGCATTCTCTACAGGATAAACATAATAAAACATTAAATTGCATTATAGCGCACCGTGCCGGTTGACGCCAGGTTTATTTTTCCAATGAATCATACTTTTGAAACACAATATAGATGTAACATCACATTCTAATAACTTCTACAAACTTCTTTACTGATATAGCAGTGCATATTTAAAACAAAATGAACAAACTTTCAAATTAACATATAAGCCTCCTCTGCCGCCCAGGAAAAACCATAGATAAAAAACAAAATCTCAAGTTTTGAAAAAACTATGGAAACCTGTGTATCCACGGCAATAATGCAGAGTAACTCAAATTTGAGTGGTGGAACCTCACTCTTGTACTACTAATAAATAATAATAATAATATTAAAAATAAATTCGACTTGCTCGGGCTAGCGTGCGCTAGAAAGTGACCACTTACTAAATACCTCTTCAAACATCGAATAAGTTTCACCCAACACTAAATTCTCATTGGCCACTGCCTACATAACAACTGAACTTAAGTAACAAGACACTTAAGATCTGCTTACATGTCGTTAGGACAATTATTTTTCGCTATACTTCGTAACGCGAAAAAATTCTAGTCCTCACTTCACTCCGCATTCTCTACAGGTATAAACATAATAAAACATTAAATTGCATTATAGCGCACCGTGCCGGTTGACCCTAGATAATACCAAAGAAAGGGAGAGAAGGAGAGAAAAATAAATGTTCCGATTGAATGATTTACACATTTAACCTCTTTATGAAGTCTTTGACAAACAGGTTTACTTGAAACAGACTACCAACACTCATGTCTATGAAGACACATATCATTGACGTTATCGTTTGCGATGTTTGAACTTGTAGCCACACTTTTAAAAAAAAATTCTGTTTGGTTACATTACAGGAGCTTTTAAAAAACTTCTTAAAGATAAATTGATCAAAGGACAAAATTATTCCAGCTTCCTCTGTATCAAGCAAAATACATCAAATATGGAAAAGCATTTGTGACAACTTCCGATATCAAAAACTTCACAGTATTGGTGATTTTTTATTTTTTTTTTTTTTGTTCAACTAAGAAATCTTCAAATTACAATAAACTTAATTCCCCAAATCTCAGATAAGAAAACTTTAATGATCTATCAAAATAATAAAGAAGTTTTTCAATATAGGAAAATATAATCCACACGGATTCTGCAACACCATATTATAAAAAAGATCCTTTGTATGCACCGATCTACCAGCTTAATGTTTCACAGGTGCTTGCAAAGATTTAACAAGTGAATTTTCCGTTGGATCTATGTAAACCCTCATTTCATGCATGCACGTTATGGCATAAATAGCTTGATCACTGGAGATTACTAAAGCACCGGAATCTAATAAAAGCGTCATAAATAAAGCAACATACAATGGCATTTCGCTTTGCTCGTGACCATTATTGTAAGTTTCTCTTTGTTGAAAAACAAGTTGGTAGGCCTTGTCGGTGGTGTCATTCATCGATGATAGAAGATGCCCATGACAACTGAGGCCCCCCAATTTCCTGTCCAAATTAGATGCCACCGTTAAAGGCGACTGCTGGCATTTCATAGCATTCACGATCCTGGAAAGCAGATTCCAAAAATAAAACACATGTACATATATACTTATAATTTCAAAAACCTTTACCTTCTATATCAAAGTTAAATTTCAGCGAATTTTTTTTTTTTTTTTTTATCTTTGCCGTGTGTAATAAACCTTTTGTTACTTAAACACTCAAAGTTTAACAATAAAGTTTCCCTCGTTAATATCAACAGTCAAGATGGAGAGGACTTTCACTCTGGAATATTCTACTTAAGAATTTTTACCTCCATTTTATTAATAACCTTTGGTATTAAGCACCAAACCTCAAGTTAAAGCATCAATTCCCTCTGTACCGGGACAACAATATTAGAGATTAAAAACCTCAACATATTTTTAAAAATAGAACAACAGTCTAAAGAATGAATAACTCTCACAAGTCCATAACTCTGAAAAATGTAAGCAAGAATTGACCATTCATCCATGTTAGTTGACAACACCTCAAAAAATCCGCTCTTTTGTACTCCTTCTGGGCTACATACATTGATGACCTGAACAGTGTATTCAGTACAAGTTTAAATTCTTTGGTTTTCTATGATTTCCAAATCTGGCTTTTTGCTACCTACTTGCATTAAAATCGAATTTTTTTTTTTTTATCTGGAACAACGTTCAAACATTGACAAAGTACTTTACATAATTCTGTCGACTGCCTCCTGCTCCTTCATGTTTAATTTTAAAGATTCATTTGCTGTGCAGTTTCCAACCACTCTCTTCATGATAAAAAAAAATGCGCTGTATTCATCGCTAAAAACTTCAGAATTACTCCAAACCTACTACTGAGGTGTCACAACATATAAATTTCCCAACACCAGAGGCGTTACAATATAACTATTAAATCTGAGGAGTCACAATATAGCGGTAAATTTCCTATGTCTGAAGCGTTGCAATATAGCGGTAAATTTCCTATGAGGCGTCGCAATATATTGATAAGATTGCCTACATCCGAGGCTTCGCAATGTGATAAATTGCCTACAACTGATGGGTCACAATATAGTAATTAACTGCCTACATCTGAGGCGTCACAATAGTGATAAACTGCCTACATCTGAGGCGTCACAATATAGTGCTAAACTGCCTACATCTGAGGCGTCACAATATAGTGCTAAACTGCCTACATCTGAGGCGTCAAAATATAGTGCTAAACTGCCTACATCTGAGGCATCACAATATAGTGCTAAACTGCTACAGTACCTCTGAGGCGTCACAATATAGTGATAAACTGCCTACATCTTAGACGTCACAATATAGTGATAAACTGCCTACACCTTAGGCGTCACAATATAGTGATAAACTGCCTACATTTTAGGCGTCACAATATAGTGATAAACTGCCTACATCTTAGGCGTCACAATGAAGTAATAGGTTAAATAAGTCTGATGCAAGTATATAGTTAAAGTAACGACCAAAATAAAAAGAATGAATTTCTGCGTCAAAACGTGATCTCAAGTAGAGCATCTGATATTTCCCCATCAAGTTCCCAACTAGCTTTGCTCAATATGTAAAAATACAGAAATACTTTATCGTTTTCATTTTAACAATACCTCTCACGACAAATTTCGTGGAAATTATGTAACAGACAATTCTGTCCAAAAGATATTCGTTAAAATAACGTTTTTGTTAATTCAGAAGGTTTGGCATCTAAACAAGGTCTTTAACGACATAGTTTATCCTAATACTGTAGTTACGAAATTTGCCTTCAGTATTCGTCCACTGTAAACCTTTCCAAATATAATTTAGAGTCTGAAAAACCAATTATACTTTCTTGTAAATAAATCCAAACCTTGAAGCTTTCAAAGTAAATAGCTAGCATCCAATGCCCCTTCAAAACCACCATCCGCAGCTATGCCATCATCTAAAAATACTTAAATTTTCACTTCCTTAGATCTCCAATATCTAACAGACTTAAGAACTTTAGATATTTTTGAAAGCGGCGGTACATCTTTACTAAAGGTAATCCATTATAAAAACTTTTTAAATTTTTCCCCAATGAGAAAGATATTGGCAACGTTTTAATAGATTTCTATGCGACAAGCAGACTGTAGACTGATTAAATCCTTGAAAAGTTTGTGATAAAAAACCAGCCTTTGCTTACCATTCCCATTCTTGGTCGCCGTCAAAGGAATTATTTCTTAGTTTTTCTGATACGTGTCACCCATTCTCTTTTAATAAATTCTGATTCGGCCCTTTCTGACCTATTGTTACCCAATCCATCAACCACAGTAACGGTTTTGAAATGGAATTTTGTGATCGCCCTTTTAGAAGTCAATGACTATCTTACCGGACCCAATCTAATTCTGTTCAATATATTGCGAAAAACAACAACCAACAGGCGATTAAAAACAATAAAATAAAATAAACACAATGTTCCAATTTCCTTGTATCAACTGCTAAGTATACAAAATAAAAACAGCTATATTTTCACTTATCTTTTCGACGTCTTTCTTGGTACATTCCCGGCTCCAATGTCAACTCTCGGCCTTTATTGAGCTCTAGACCTCTTCCATCAAAGTTGATATGAATCCACACTTTCCCTCGATCTTTAACTAGCTTGATACTTTCGGCGAAGCTGCTCTTTGCGTACTAACTCGTTTCTGCAGCAGTTTTAGATGTTCCTTGTCCTCCAAGTTGATAAACACTCGCATCTAATGCTATAGGTAGTAGGTTGGCCTGGGCACCAGCCGCCCGTTGAGATACTACCGCTAGAGAGTTATGGGGTCCTTTGACTGGCCAGACAGTACTACATAGGACCCTTCTCTCTGGTTACGGTTCTTTCCCTTTGCCTACACAGACACCGAATAGTCTGGCCTATCCTTTACAGATTCTCCTCTGTCCTCATACACCTGACAACACTGTGATTACTAGACAATTCTTCTTCACCCAAGGGGTTAACTACTGCACTGTAATTGTTCAGTGGCTACTTTCCTCTTGGTAAGGGTAGAAGAGACTCTTTAGCTATGGTAAGCAGCTCTTCTAGGAGAAGGACACTCCAAAATCAAACCATTGTTCTCTATTCTTGGGTAGTGCCATAGCCTCTGTACCATGGTCTTACACTGCCTTGGGTTAGAGTTCTCTTGCTTGAGGGTACACTTGGGCACACTTTTCTATCTAGTTTCTCTTCCTCTTGTTCTGTTAAAGTTTTTATAGCTTAAATAGGAAATATTTATTTTAATATTGTTACTATTCCTAAAATGTTCTATTTTCCTTTTTCCTTATTTCCTTTCCTCACTGGGCTATTTTCCCTGTTGGGGCCCCTGGGCTTATAGCATCCTGCTTTTCCAACTAGGGTTGTAGCTTAGCATTTAATAATAATAATAATAATAATAACATTTTCGTATCAGTTTCCTCAAAATAACGCGATGCTCATTCAAATGGTTTCCCATCATACTTTTACGAGGTGCGGATACTTGTTGAATATTCTGCTGGAAATCGGATAATAGATTGTCCATCACTTCTTGAAACGGTTTCAGCATTCTGATTGCTAGCGTGAAAACACTATTCACATCTGAAGCTGTATTTGACCCTGCCTGGCGTCCTGGCTAATAAATTTGACTTGCTCGGGCTAGCGTGCTCTAGAAAGTGACCACTTACTAAATACCTCTTCAAACATCGAATAAGTTTCACCCAACACTAAATTCTCATTGGCCACTGCCTACATAACAACTGAACTTAAGTAACAAGACACTTAAGATCTGCTTACATGTCGTTAGGACAATTATTTTTCGCTATACTTCGTAACGCGAAAATATTCTATTCTTGGTAACATGTTGCCTAAGGGCTGAACGAAAACTGCGCGAAATGCTCTTCGGCGGCATTTTTCTAAGAATTTAATGAAAAAAATTAAAACTTAAAGTAATATAGCGAAATATTAAGATACGGGACTCTGGAACGTAACCAGCTCACGGAAATTCAAGAAAAAACATACTCAAGGCAATAATGAACCTCGCAACCAATC
>NC_090731.1:67605510-67628010 GCF_036898095.1 Palaemon carinicauda | reverse complement strand
GGTCTTTTGGCTTGTCCTTGAGGGAGGCGTAGAGGGGAGCAAGAGTGGTGGCACTGGCTGGCAGAAAGCGGTGATAATAGTTGATCATGCCAAGAATTCCTACGGTGCTTTGACAGTCGAGGGTGTGGGGAAGTTCTGAACAGTTGCTACCTTCTCAGGAAGGGGATGTACTCCTTCAGGAGTGATGCGGTGCCCTAAGAACGACACTTCGTTGGTGCCAAAGGTGCACTTGTTGTACCTGACTACAAGGCCATTTTGTTGTAGGCGGTCGAGCACGATGCGCAGGTGATGGAGGTGTTCCTCTTTTGAGGAAGAGAACACAAGTATGTCATCCATGTAACATACACAGAAGGGAAGGTCCCCTAAGATGCCATCCATGAGACGTTGAAAAGTGGCCCCAGCATTAGGAAGGCCAAAACAGGAGTAATTGAAGGTGTATGTACCAAAGGGAGTGGTGATGGCGGTCTTGGGGATGTCTTTTGGGTTCATGGGCACCTGATAATACCCCTTCAGGAGGTCGGGGATATAGAAAACCTTCGCTTTGTGGGGGTAGGAGGTCATGTCGGCAATGTTTGGGAGGGGGTGGTGATTCGGTTCTGTTTGCATGTTCAGGCGTCTGTAATCCCCACATGGACGGAGGAAAACTGCGGCTGATGGGCTGCAGTAAGTGGCTGTAGAAGTCGTTTGTTGTGGCGCAAGCGAGTGGTGGGTGATAGGTGGCTCTGTCGCCGCTCCGGCACGTCATGGGGTAGGCTTGTGTGTCGTATGGCATTCACGTCAGCTTCTGTTGACGTTGAATAGGTGTTCTCTTTATTAGGAGTGGAGGCATTGATTGAGGTCTTGAAGGTCGTGAAGTGGCTGCCCATAAGGGCATTGGCTTTGGTCATCAAGTCCTTTATGGGTAAACTATTGACATCGGGTATGACAGCATGTACAGGTTCGCGTAAACGGCGTACTCAAAGGGCAAGAAGTAGGTTCACCTCATAAGGATAGCCGTCTGCGGTAGGTTGCGGTCGACCGATACTGGTCATTTCCCTGAGGGCAAGCTAAGCCCTTTGGTCTCCCAACGGTTGTTGAGAGAGCTGAAAAAGCTTTTCTATACAGGTGGCTGGCGACGGCGAGTACTGTTGCAGAAGGTATGTTTTGAGGGCATCATAAGCTACTGGGGTGTCCCCTTGTTCACAAAACCAGTCTCGGAGATTTCCGGGAAGGTGTCCTCGGGTTTCGCTGCGAGAACATAATTTGCTTTGGTGGTTGAGCGAGTCAAGTCCTTGATTCGGAACTGGACTTCTGCACGCTGAAGCAAGCAAACGCCTCTATGTTGGCGAACGACGAAAGTTTGAATGGGGTGGCGCCACCTTCTGTTGAATCTGTCACAGTAAAAGTAGAGGGGGGGGAGGGAAGGCGGGAGGAGCGAGTCTACTTCCGGGGTCACCAATGTGACGGGCCAAGAGTAGGTGGTGACTCAAAGGCGGTGTGAAAGCTGCTAAGTACTTTATTATGGACACATCGAGTATATATACACACTAGGTCCCAGCAAGGTCACAGAATACAACATGCTATTTCTTGTCCAACCGGCAACTAGTTCTGTTAATAGTTAACAATGAAAAATAGGCAGACATGTTCATGCAAGTTGCTGTCAGTGCGAGGGGAGAGCGAACATACAAAGGATAATATATACAAAAAAGAGAAAAGTCGTTACTATGTACGATCGTGTGACACACAGGCGGTGCAATCTTGAGCTTTTACTTCATTACTTCTCCATTCATTATCTCCTACTTCGCGCTTCATAGTCCTCAGCCATGTAGGTCAGGGTCTTCCAACTCTTCCAGTGCTTGTGGAGCATAATGACTTGGCATACCTTAATGTTGTGAAAGGGTTTCCATATAACCTCGATCAGCAACGTTGAACAAGTCAGGGGTACCCATACTAGGTTGGTTTGCTGTGAGCTATCAGTGTCAAATATCCCTCCATCACCAAACCACATTACCATACATAGTGATGAAATCTGGCCAAACCCCAGACATGAATAAAGACATGTCTGATGTCTTTCTCCTGCAGTGGACTAAAAACTGCTGCATTTGTTGTTGTTGTGTTTTATATATATATATATATATATATATATATATATATATATATATATATATATATATATATATATATATATATATATACATATATGTATATATATATATATATATATATATATATATATATATATATATATATATATATATATATATATATATATATATATATACTGTATATATATATATATATATATATATATATATATATATATATATATATATATATATATACTGTATATATATATATATATATATATATATATCTATACATATATATATATATATATATATATATATATATATATATATATATATACATATACATATATATATATATATATATATATACATACATATATATATATATATATATATATATATATATATATATATATATATATATATATATATATATATATATATAAATATACATCCATATATATATATATATATATATATATATATATATATAGACATATATATATATATATATATATATATATATATATATATATAAATATATATATATATATATATATATATATATATATATATATATATATATATATATATATATATATATATATATATATATATATATATATATTTATTTCGATCACGTGACTGGCTCTCCCCTTCCCTCGGGTGGAGTTGGTTGGAAAGACAAAGGGTGTGGTCATATCTTTTTAAACGTTTAGCCATCACTTTTGATGGGTTACGTACACTAATACTTATATAGTTAGTTAGATTTGCTACTATTTACGGATGAATTTATCAGAAAATATATCGTTGACAATGTCATTTTGGTAATATGACAATACATGATTTAATTTCAACGTTCCTGAAATGAAGAGGAATAAACGATTTTATCTTGGAATACAGCAGGTGTTGCTTTTGTAGTAAAACTAGATATTCCCTGAGAGCTTTTTCCTATTTTTGGAATATGTTTATGTTTACGTGTTACTCCCACAATTAACAAAGTCGTTCACAAGGTGTCACTCCTTTGCAACCTCATCACAGTCCAATGACTGACAGAACACAGAAATTACACCTGTCTGAGCTACTAACTATCCTATAAAATGCGCCTGATCTCGTTTTAATTAGTCAGAAGTAGGATTCAAGCGTGTCAGTCCTTTGCAACCTCATCACAGTCCAATGACTGACAGAACATACAGAAACTACAACTGTGTGAGCGACTTACCACCCCATAAAATGCGTCTGATCTCCATTTAATTAGTCGGAAGTAGAATTCCTGACCAGAAATCTTTTTCTTTACCTAAACTTTCATGAGTTAAGGAATTTTGCTCCTAGTAGCTCCATATATTCCCTGTTTACCTGTATCCAGAGAGCGTGCATAAACAGAATCCTTGATGATAGATTATTGCTCATAGATGCATTGGCAATGGAGATCTTCAATATGAATTTTCTTATGTAGAGAACTGTAGATTATCTCCAATAGAATTCATTCATAATTGGTCCATTGTCAGCTACGATCATCTTCTTGAGCATTCTTTGTCTAGATGACGTCCTTCAGAGTCCCCTGAAGGTGTTAGCTGCTAGGAAGCAACATAAGATCCCTTCTCACGTTTTCGAAGGTATCAAGAAGAAATGAGAGCTAGGACTCCGTGACAGACAATAAGAGATTAGCTGTCTTTACTAGATCTTCCTAAAGGAGGGTTACTGACGATCCTTTATATTTTTGTTCTCAACTGAGAATGCTGCAGAGACCTCCAGAAGATCAAAGTTTTGTCTGTTTTAACCTTTTTCTTCCCTAAAGTTGTGATATTACTGACAAGTTATTAGATCCCGAATCTTCTTGGCAAAGGCTAGGTACAGCAGAGGAACAGGAAGAAGAAAAGCAACATCTTTCCTCTTCAGAGACAATTTGCTTCTGCCGAGGTAAGAACTTCCTAGACTCTGTCAGATGATAGCCATAGGTAACTGGTCCAGACTGTACTGAATCCGAGGAGGCAGAGTTTGAGTCTTGTTTTCTTCAGGTGTTATCCCTGATTAGGACTGTAAGTTGCCTCAGTGAAGCCATTTGATCACCGATCAAAGGCAGAAGGTGTGTGATAGGCAGACAAAGTTGCACTCCCAATGCATCCTGACAATAACTTCACTCCCCTTTAACAAAGTTGATTTGGAAGTATCACCTCGGAAAGACTCCTTTAAGGCAGCATTTAGAAGGTAGAGGTAATATGGTTCACAGGTCACTCATCCCTCTACTGCCTCTGGACCCAGCAGTTTCTACCGTGGCCTCATTCATTTCAGACGAGTAATTGGCCAACCAGCATATCACATTTACAGCTTTGAAAGCAAGTGTCATAGAAGCCTCAACAATGACTACCCTGTAGGAATCCTCATAACTGGATCACTCGTTAGGCACCATGGGATACTTAGCCTCAAATATAGAACTCTCTGATACTGAGATGGAGTGGCAGTTTACAAACCTCACTCAGTCGAGGCAAAAACAGTAAAGATTTTGTTCACCAGGCAGCTAAACAGTGGCCCAATTAAATTCCTAATTAGTAGGATGCAGTTACCTCCAAGTTCATGACGTAGGTAGACCAGGTATTGAACCTCATGAATTTCTTGCTAAGAATTCCTTTGCTGTTTCTAGACAAAGTGGAACAAACGTCAAACAAATTGGGTAAATCCAGCCAAGATGCATTCCTCCATCAAGTGTTCTTTTAAGAGACCACAGCCTGCAAGCTCCAATATCTATAACAAACTATCTCCTCTGCTTAGGCAAGCTCCCACACTAGCTCTTAGACAGTTGAGGAGACATGACTGCTGAAGCCCTCTGATTCTGGTCATTCATCTTGACAGTGAAGAGGCCAGATCCAGAATTGTAGCGGAAAAGATAGACAAGGCCCTTGATTACGCCAGGGATATAAATTTCACCACTCATCACTTCCAGTGAAGGGATGCCTGGCAAAGAAATTGACGAGGTGGCAATTTCAAGGAGCAGAGCAGTGGACATACTTCAGTTTGGATACTGCCTGACGTTCATTAGCACTCCCCTACCCTAACCTCAAGGTAGCTATGACGACATAGTCATACTACTACTACCTATAGTCAAACCAAAAGAAAGTGGCGAATGAGAGAAGCTCTTTTCTCAATGCGTCGTATCTACATAAAAAATTCCGGACATCATACCTTCAAGACCACCCGGCGAAAATAGGAATGGCGAATTTGACCTGCGTATTCACTGATTTATTGTGTCAGGCTTATCCTGTATTTGTCCAAAAGGAGTTTAACAATTAGATATTAACCTTTTAACTCCCGGTTATTCCCACTTTCATAGTTTTAGTTCTCAATTTATTGAAATTAATCGATTTATGTACATTTTGCTTTCATGAAAACCCCTTTCTCTCTCTCTCTCTCTCTCTCTCTCTCTCTCTCTCTCTCTCTCTCTCTCTCTCTCTCTCTCTCTCTCTCTCTCTCTCTATGTATATATATATATATATATATATATATATATATATATATATATATATATATATATATATATATATATATATATATATATATATATATATATATATATATATATATATATATATATATATTTATATATATATATATATATATATATATATATATATATATATATATATATATTTATATATATATATATATATATATATATATATATATATATATATATATATATATATATATATATATATATATATATATATATTTATTTATTTATTTATTTCGATCACGTGACTGGCTCTCCTCGTCCCTTGGGTGGAGTTAGTTGGAAAGACTAAGGGTGTGGTCATATCTTTTTAAACGTTTAGCCGTCACTTTTGACGGGTTACGTACACTAGTACTTATATAGTTAGTTAGATTTGCTACTATTTACGGATGAATTTATCAGAAAATATATCGTTGACAATGTCATTTTGGTAATATGACAATACATGATTTAATTTCAACGTTCCTGAAATGAAGAGGAATAAACGATTTTATCTTGGAATACAGCAGGTGTTGCTTTTGTAGTAAAACTAGAAATTCCCTGAGAGCTTTTTCCTATTTTTGGAATATGTTTATGTTTACGTGTTACTCCCACAATTAGCAAAGTCGTTCACAAGGTGTCACTCCTTTGCAACCTCATCATAGTCCAATGACTGACAGAACACACAGAAATTACACCTGTCTGAGCTACTAACTATCCTATAAAATGCGCCTGATCTCGTTTTAATTAGTCAGAAGTAGGATTCAAGGGTGTCAGTTCTTTGCAACCTCATCCCAGTCCAATGACTGACAGAACATACAGAAACTACAACTGTGTGAGCGACTTACCACCCCATAAAATGCGTCTGATCTCCTTTTAATTAGTCGGAATTAGAATTCCTAACCCAGAGATTTTGTTCTTTACCTAAACTTTCATGAGTTAAGGAATTTTGTTCTTAGTTGCTCCATATATTCCCTGTTTACCTGTATCCAGAGAGCGTGCATAAACAGAATCCTTGATGATAGATTCTTGCTCTTAGATGCATTGGCAATGGAGATCTTCAATATGAATTTTCTTATGTAGAGAACAGTAGATTATCTCCAATAGAATTCATTCATAATTGGTCCATTGTCAGCTACGATCATCTTCTTGAGCATTCTTTGTCTAGATGACGTCCTTCAGAGTCCCCTGAAGGTGTTAGCTGCTAGGAAGCAACATAATATCCCTTTTCTCGTTTTCGAAGGTATCAAGAAGAAATGAGAGCTAGGACTCCGTGACAGACAATAAGAGATTAGCTGTCTTTACTAGATCTTCCTAAAGGAGGGTTACTGACGATCCTTTTTAATTTCATTCTCAACTGAGAATGCTGCAGAGACCTCCAGAAGATTAAAGTTTTGTCTGTTTTAACCTTTTTCTTCCCTAAAGTTGTGATATTACTGACAAGTTATTAGATCCCGAATCTTCTTGGCAAAGGCCAGGTACAGCAGAGGAACAGTAAGATGAAAAGCAACATCTTTCCTCTTCAGAGACGATTTGCATCTGCCGAGGTAAGAACTTCCTAGACTCTGTCAGATGATAGCCATAGGTAACTGGTCCAGACTGTACTGAATCCGAGGAGGCAGAATTTGAGTCTTATTTTCTTCAGGTGTTATCCCTGATTAGGACTGTAAGTTGCCTCGTTGAAGCCCTTTGATCACCGATCAAAGGCAGAAGGTGTGTGATAGGCAGACAAAGTTGCACTCCCAATGCATCCTGACAATAACTTCACTCCCCTTTAACAAAGTTGATTTGGAAGTATCACCTCGGAAAGACTCCTTTAAGGCAGCATTTAGAAGGTAGAGGTAATATGGTTCACAGGTCACTCATCCCTCTACTGCCTCTGGACCCAGCAGTTTCTACCGTGGCCTCATTCATTTCAGACGAGTAATTGGCCAACCAGCATATCACATTTAGAGCTTTGAAAGCAAGTGTCATAGAAACCTTAACAATGACTACCCTGTAGGAATCCTCATAACTTGATCACTCGTTAGGCACCATGGGATACTTAGCCTCAAATATAGAACTCTCTGATACTGAGATGGAGTGGCAGTTTACAAACCTCACTCAGTCGAGGCAAAAACAGTAAAGATTTTGGTTCACCAGGCAGCTAAACAGTGGCCCAATTAAATTCCTAATTAGTAGGATGCAGTTACCTCCAAGTTCATGACGTAGGTAGACCAGGTATTGAACCTCATGAATTTCTTGCTCAGAATTCCTTTGCTGTTTCTAGACAAAGTGGAACAAACGTCAAACAAATTGGGTAAATCCAGCCAAGATGCATTCCTCCATCAAGTGTTCTTTTAAGAGACCACAGCCTGCAAGCTCCAATATCTATAACAAACTATCTCCTCTGCTTAGGCAAGCTCCCACACCAGCTCTTAGACAGTTGAGGAGACATGACTGCTGAAGCCCTCTGATTCTGGTCATTCATCTTGACAGTGAAGAGGCCAGATCCAGAATTGTAGCGGAAAAGATAGACAAGGCCCTTGATTACGCCAGGGATATAAATTTCACCACTCATCACTTCCAGTGATGGGATGCCTGGCAAAGAAATTGACGAGGTGGCAATTTCAAGGAGCAGAGCAGTGGACATACTTCAGTTTGGATACTGCCTGACGTTCATTAGCACTCCCCTACCCTACCCTCATGGTAGCTATGACGACATAGTCATACTACTACTACCTATAGTCAAACCAAAAGATAGTGGCGAATGAGAGAAGCTCTTTTCTCAATGCGTCGTATCTACATAAAAAATTCCGGACATCATACCTTCAAGACCACCCGGCGAAAATAGGAACGGCGAATATGAACTGCGTATTCACTGATTTATTGTGTCAGGCTTATCCTGTATTTGTCCAAAAGGAGTTTAACAATTAGATATTAACCTTTTAACTCCCGGTTATTCCCACTTTCATAGTTTTAGTTCTCAATTTATTGAAATTAATCGATTTATGTACATTTTGCTTTCATGACAACCCCTTTCTCTCTCTCTCTCTCTCTCTCTCTCTCTCTCTCTCTCTCTCTCTCTCTCTCTCTCTCTCTCTATGTATGTATGTATATATATATATATATATATATATATATATATATATATATATATATATATATATATATATATATATATATATATATATATATATATATATATATATTTATTTATTTCGATCACGTGACTGGCTCTCCCCGTCCCTCGGGTGGAGTTGGTTGGAAAGACAAAGGGTGTGGTCATATCTTTTTAAACGTTTAGCCGTCACTTTTGACGGGTTACGTACACTAGTACTTATATAGTTAGTTAGATTTGCTACTATTTACGGATGAATTTATCAGAAAATGTATCGTTGACAATGTCATTTTGGTAATATGACAATACATGATTTAATATCAACGTTCGTGAAATGCAGAGGAATAAACAATCTTATCTTGGAATACAGCAGGTGTTGCTTTTGTAGTAAAACTAGAAATTCCCTGAGAGCTTTTTCTTATTTTTGGAATATGTTTATGTTCACGTGTTACTCCCACAATTAACAAAGGCGTTCACAAGGTGTCACTCCTTTGCAACCTCATCACAGTCCAATGACTGACAGAACACACAGAAATTACATCTGTCTGAGCTACTAACTATCCTATAAAATGCGCCTGATCTCGTTTTAATTAGTCAGAAGTAGTATTCAAGCGTGTCAGTCCTTTGCAACCTCATCACAGTCCAATGACTGACAGAACATACAGAAACTACAACTGTGTGAGCGACTTACCACCCCATAAAATGCGTCTGATCTCCTTTTAATTAGTCGGAAGTAGAATTCCTGACCCAGAAATCTATTTCTTTACCTAAACTTTCATGAGTTAAGGAATTTTGTTCTTAGTTGCTCCATATATTCCCTGTTTACCTGTATCCAGAGAGCGTGCATAAACAGAATCCTTGATGATAGATTCTTGCTCTTAGATGCATTGGCAATGGAGATCTTCAATATGAATTTTCTTATGTAGAGAACTGTAGATTATCTCCAATAGAATTCATTCATAATTGGTCCATTGTCAGCTACGATCATCTTCTTGAGCATTCTTTGTCTAGATGACGTCCTTCAGAGTCCCCTGAAGGTGTTAGCTGCTAGGAAGCAACATAAGATCTCTTTTCACGTTTTCGAAGGTATCAAGAAGAAATGAGAGCTAGGACTCCGTGACAGACAATAAGAGATTAGCTGTCTTTACTAGATCTTCCTAAAGGAGGGTTACTGACGATCCTTTTTATTTTTGTTCTCAACTGAGAATGCTGCAGAGACCTCCAGAAGATCAAAGTTTTGTCTGTTTTAACCTTTTTCTTCCCTAAAGTTGTGATATTACTGACAAGTTATTAGATCCCGAATCGTCTTGGCAAAGACCAGGTAAAGCAGAGGAACAGGAAGATGAAAAGCAACATCTTTCCTCTTCAGAGACGATTTGCTTCTGCCGAGGTAAGAACTTCCTAGACTCTGTCAGATGATAGCCATAGGTAACTGGTCCAGACTGTACTGAATCCGAGGAGGCAGAGTTTGAGTCTTGTTTTCTTCAGGTGTTATCCCTGATTAGGACTGTAAGTTGCCTCGGTGAAGCCCTTTGATCACCGATCAAAGGCAGAAGGTGTGTGATAGGCAGACAAAGTTGCACTCCCCATGCATCCTGATAATGACTTCACTCCCCTTTAACAAAGTTGATTTGGAAGTATCACCTCGGAAAGATTCCTTGAAGGCAGCATTTAGAAGGTAGAGGTAATATGGTTCACAGGTCACTCATCCCTCTACTGCCTCTGGACCCAGCAGTTTCTACCGTGGCCTCATCCATTTCAGACGAGTAATTGGCCAACCAGCATATCACATTTACAGCTTTGAAAGCAAGTGTCATAGAAGTCTCAACAATGACTACCCTGTAGGAATCTTCATAACTGGATCACTCGTTAGGCACCATGGGATACTTAGCCTCAAATATAGAACTCTCTGATACTGAGATGGAGTGGCAGTTTACAAACCTCACTCAGTCGAGGCAAAAACAGTAAAGATTTTGGTTCACCAGGCAGCTAAACAGTGGCCCAATTAAATTCCTAATTAGTAGTATGCAGTTACCTCCAAGTTCATGACGTGGGTAGACCAGGTATTGAACCTCATGAATTTCTTGCTCAGAATTCCTTTGCTGTTTCTAGACAAAGTGGAACAAACGTCAAACAAATTGGGTAAATCCAGCCAAGATGCATTCCTCCATCAAGTGTTCTTTTAAGAGACCACAGCCTGCAAGCTCCAATATCTATAACAAACCATCTCCTCTGCTTAGGCGAGCTCCCACACCAGCTCTTAGACAGTTGAGGATACATGACTGCTGAAGCCCTCTGATTCTGGTCATTCATCTTGCCAATGAAGAGGCCAGATCCAGAATTGTAGCGGAAAAGATAGACAAGGCCCTCGATTACGCCAGGGATATAAATTTCACCACTCATCACTTCCAGTGAAGGGATGCCTGGCAAATAAATTGACGAGGTGGCAATTTCAAGGAGCAGAGCAGTGGACATACTTTAGTTTGGATACTGCCTGACGTTCATTAGCACTCCCCTACCCTACCCTCTTGGTAGCTATGACGACATAGTCATACTAATACTACCTATAGTCAAACCAAAAGAAAGTGGCGGATTAGAGAAGCTCTTTTCTCAATGCGTTGTATCTACATAAAAAAATTTCGGACATCATACCTTCAAGACCACCCGGCGAAAATAGGAACGGCAAATCTGAACTGCGTATTCACTGATTTATTGTGTCAGGCTTATCCTGTCTTTGTCCAAAAGGAGTTTGACAATTAGATATTATCCTTTTAACTCCCGGTTATTCCCACTTTCAGAGTTTTAGTTCTCAATTAATTGGAATTAATCAATTTATGTACATTTTGCTTTCATGACAACCCCTTTCTCTCTCTCTCTCTCTCTCTCTCTCTCTCTCTCTCTCTCTCTCTCTCTCTCTCTCTCTCTCTCTCTCTATGTATGTATATATATATATATATATATATATATATATATATATATATATATATATATATATACATATATATATTATATATATATATATATATATATATATATATATATATATATATATATATATATATATATATATATATATATATATATTATTTATTTATTTATTTATTTCGATCACGTGACTGGCTCTCCCCGTCCCTCGGGTGGAGTTGGTTGGAAACACAAAGGGTATGTTCATATCTTTTTAAACGTTTAGCCGTCACTTTTGATGGGTTACGTACACTAGTACTTATATAGTTAGTTAGATTTGCTACTATTTACGGATGAATTTATCAGAAAATATATCGTTGACAATGTCATTTTGGTAATATGACAATACAGGATTTAATTTCAACGTTCCTGAAATGCAGAGGAATAAACGATTTTATCTTGGAATACAGCAGGTTTTGCTTTTTTTAGTAAAACTAGAAATTCCCTGAGAGCTTTTTCCTATTTTTGGAATATGTTTATGTTTACGTGTTACTCCCACAATTAACAAAGTCGCTCAAGAGGTGTCACTCCTTTGCAACCTCATCACAGTCCAATGACTGACAGAACACACCGAAATTACACCTGTCTAAATTACTAACTATCCTATAAAATGCGCCTGATCTTGTTTTAATTAGTCAGAAGTAGGATTCAAGCGTGTCAGTCCTTTGCAACCTCTTCACAGTCCAATGACTGACAGAACATACAGAAACTACAACTGTGTGAGCGACTTACCACCCCATAAAATGCGTCTGATCTCCTTTTAATTAGTCGGAAGTAGAATTCCTGACCCAGAAATCTTGTTCTTTACCTAAACTTTCATGAGTTAAGGAATTTTGCTCTTAGTAGCTCCATATATTCCCTGTTTACCTGTATCCAGAGAGCGTGCATAAACAGAATCCTTGATGATAAATTCTTGCTCCTAGATGCATTGGCAATGGAGATCTTCAATATGAATTTTCTTATGTAGAGAACTGTAGATTATCTCCAATAGAATTCATTCATAATTGGTTCATTGTCAGCTACGATCATCTTCTTGAGCATTCTTTGTCTAGATGACGTCCTTCAGAGTCCCCTGAAGGTGTTAGGTGCTAGGAAGCAACATAATATCCCTTTTCACGTTTTCGAAGGTATCAAGAAGAAATGAGAGCTAGGACTCCGTGACAGACAATAAGAGATTAGCTGTCTTTACTAGATCTTCCTAAAGGAGGGTTACTGACGATCCTTTTCATTTTTGTTCTCAACTGAGAATGCTGCAGAGACCTCCAGAATATCAAAGTTTTGTCTGTTTTAACCTTTTTCTTCCCTAAAGGTGTGATATTACTGACAAGTTATTAGATCCCGAATCTTCTTGGCAAAGGCCAGGTACAGCAGAGGAACAGGAAGATGAAAAGCAACATCTTTCCTCTTCAGAGACGATTTGCTTCTGCCGAGGTAAGAACTTCCTAGACTCTGTCAGATTATAGCCATAGGTAACTGGTCCAGACTGTACTGAATCCGAGGAGGCAGAGTTTGAGTCTTGTTTTCTTCAGGTGTTATCCCTGATTAGGACTGTAATTTGCCTCGGTGAAGCCCTTTGATCACCGATCAAAGGCAGAAGGTGTGTGATAGGCAGACAAAGTTGCACTCCCCATGCATCCTGACAATAACTTCACTCCCCTTTAACAAAGTTGATTTGGAAGTATCACCTCGGAAAGACTCCTTTAAGGCAGCATTTAGAAGGTAGAGGTAATATGGTTCGCAGGTCACTCATCCCTCTACTGCCTCTGGACCCAGCAGTTTCTACCGTGGCCTCATTCATTTCAGACGAGTAATTGGCCAACCAGCATTTCACATTTACAGCTTTGAAAGCAAGTGTCATAGAAGCCTCAACAATGACTACCCTGTAGGAATCCTCATAACTGAATCACTCGTTAGGCACCATGGGATACTTAGCCTCAAATATAGAACTCTCTGATACTGAGATGGAGTGGCAGTTTACAAACCTCACTCAGTCGAGGCAAAAACGGTAAAGATTTTGGTTCATCAGGCAGCTAAACGGTGGCCCAATTAAATTCCTAATTAGTAGGATGCAGTTACCTCCAAGTTCATGACATAGGTAGCCCAGGTATTGAACCTCATGAATTTCTAGCTCAGAATTCCTTTACTGTTTCTACACAAAGTGGAACAAACGTCAAACAAATTGGGTAAATCCAGCCAAGATGCATTCCTCCATCAAGTGTTCTTTTAAGAGACCACAGCCTGCAAGCTCCAATATCTATAACAAACCATCTCCTCTGTTTAGGCAAGGTCCCACACCAGCTCTTAGACAGTTGAGGAGACATGACTGCTGAAGCCCTCTGATTCTGGTCATTCATCTTGCCAATGAAGAGGCCAGATCCAGAATTGTAGCGGAAAAGATAGACAAGGCCCTCGATTACGCCAGGGATATAAATTTCACCACTCATCACTTCCAGTGAAGGGATGCCTGGCAAAGAAATTGACGAGGTGGCAATTTCAAGGAGCAGAGCAGTGGACATACTTCAGTTTGGATACTGCCTGACGTTCATTAGCACTCCCCTACCCTACCCTCATGGTAGCTATGACGACATAGTCATACTACTACTACCTATAGTCAAACCAAAAGAAAGTGGCGGATGAGAGAAGCTCTTTTCTCAATGCGTCGTATCTACATAAAAAATTTCGGACATCATACCTTCAAGACCACCCGGCGAAAATAGGAACGGCGAATATGAACTGCGTATTCACTGATTTATTGTGTCAGGCTTATCCTGTCTTTGTCCAAAAGGAGTTTGACAATTAGATATTAACCTTTTAACTCCCGGTTATTCCCACTTTCATAGTTTTAGTTCTCAATTTATTGGAATTAATCGATTTATGTACATTTTGCTTTCATGACAACCCCTTTCTCTCTCTCTCTCTCTCTCTCTCTCTCTCTCTCTCTCTCTCTCTCTCTCTCTCTCTCTCTCTCTCTCTATGTATGTATGTATATATATATATATATATATATATATATATATATATATATATATATATATATATATATATATATATATATATATATATATATATATATATATATATATATATTTATTTATTTATTTATTTATTTCGATCACGTGACTGGCTCTCCCCGTCCCTCGGGTGGAGTTGGTTGGAAAGACAAAGGGTGTGTTCATATCTTTTTAAACGTTTAGCCGTCACTTTTGACGGGTTACGTACACTAGTACTTATATAGTTAGTTAGATTTGCTACTATTTACGGATGAATTTATCAGAAAATGTATCGTTGACAATGTCATTTTGGTAATATGACAATACATGATTTAATATCAACGTTCCTGAAATGCAGAGGAATAAACAATTTATCTTGGAATACAGCAGGTGTTGCTTTTGTAGTAAAACTAGAAATTCCCTGAGAGCTTTTTCCTATTTTTGGAATATGTTTATGTTCACGTGTTACTCCCACAATTAACAAAGTCGTTCACAAGGTGTCACTCCTTTGCAACCTCATCACAGTCCAATGACTGACAGAACACACAGAAATTACACCTGTCTGAGCTACTAACTATCCTATAAAATGCGCCTGATCTCGTTTTAATTAGTCAGAAGTAGGATTCAAGCGTGTCAGTCCTTTGCAACCTCATCACAGTCCAATGACTGACAGAACATACAGAAACTACAACTGTGTGAGCGACTTACCACCCCATAAAATGCGTCTGATCTCCTTTTAATTAGTCGGAAGTAGAATTCCTGACCCAGAAATCTTGTTCTTTACCTAAACTTTCATGAGTTAAGGAATTTTGCTCTTAGTTGCTCCATATATTCCCTGTTTACCTGTATCCAGAGAGCGTGCATAAACAGAATCCTTGATGATATATTCTTGCTCTTAGATGCATTGGCAATGGAGATCTTCAATATGAATTTTCTTATGTAGAGAACTGTAGATTATCTCCAATAGAATTCATTCATAATTGGTCCATTGTCAGCTACGATCATCTTCTTGAGCATTCTTTGTCTAGATGACGTCCTTCAGAGTCCCCTGAAGGTGTTAGCTGCTAGGAAGCAACATAAGATCTCTTTTCACGTTTTCGAAGGTATCAAGAAGAAATGAGAGCTAGGACTCCGTGACAGACAATAAGAGATTAGCTGTCTTTACTAGATCTTCCTAAAGGAGGGTTACTGACGATCCTTTTTATTTTTGTTCTCAACTGAGAATGCTGCAGAGACCTCCAGAAGATCAAAGTTTTGTCTGTTTTAACCTTTTTCTTCCCTAAAGTTGTGATATTACTGACAAGTTATTAGATCCCGAATCTTCTTGGCAAAGGCCAGGTACAGCAGAGGAACAGGAAGATGAAAAGCAACATCTTTCCTCTTCAGAGACGATTTGCTTCTGCCGAGGTAAGAACTTCCTAGACTCTGTCAGATGATAGCCATAGGTAACTGGTCCAGACTGTACTGAATCCGAGGAGGCAGAGTTTGAGTCTTGTTTTCTTCAGGTGTTATCCCTGATTAGGACTGTAAGTTGCCTCGGTGAAGCCCTTTGATCACCGATCAAAGGCAGAAGGTGTGTGATAGGCAGACAAAGTTGCACTCCCCATGCATCCTGACAATGACTTCACTCCCCTTTAACAAAGTTGATTTGGAAGTATCACCTCGGAAAGATTCCTTGAAGGCAGCATTTAGAAGGTAGAGGTAATATGGTTCACAGGTCACTCATCCCTCTACTGCCTCTGGACCCAGCAGTTTCTACCGTGGCCTCATCCATTTCAGACGAGTAATTGGCCAACCAGCATATCACATTTACAGCTTTGAAAGCAAGTGTCATAGAAGCCTCAACAATGACTACCCTGTAGGAATCCTCATAACTGGATCACTCGTTAGGCACCATGGGATACTTAGCCTCAAATATAGAACTCTCTGATACTGAGATGGAGTGGCAGTTTACAAACCTCACTCAGTCGAGGCAAAAACAGTAAAGATTTTGGTTCACCAGGCAGCTAAACAGTGGCCCAATTAAATTCCTAATTAGTAGTATGCAGTTACCTCCAAGTTCATGACGTGGGTAGACCAGGTATTGAACCTCATGAATTTCTTGCTCAGAATTCCTTTGCTGTTTCTAGACAAAGTGGAACAAACGTCAAACAAATTGGGTAAATCCAGCCAAGATGCATTCCTCCATCAAGTGTTCTTTTAAGAGACCACAGCCTGCAAGCTCCAATATCTATAACAAACCATCTCCTCTGCTTAGGCGAGCTCCCACACCAGCTCTTAGACAGTTGAGGATACATGACTGCTGAAGCCCTCTGATTCTGGTCATTCATCTTGCCAATGAAGAGGCCAGATCCAGAATTGTAGCGGAAAAGATAGACAAGGCCCTCGATTACGCCAGGGATATAAATTTCACCACTCATCACTTCCAGTGAAGGGATGCCTGGCAAAGAAATTGACGAGGTGGCAATTTCAAGGAGCAGAGCAGTGGACATACTTCAGTTTGGATACTGCCTGACGTTCATTAGCACTCCCCTACCCTACCCTCATGGTAGCTATGACGACATAGTCATACTAATACTACCTATAGTCAAACCAAAAGAAAGTGGCGGATGAGAGAAGCTCTTTTCTCAATGCGTTGTATCTACATAAAAAAATTTCGGACATCATACCTTCAAGACCACCCGGCGAAAATAGGAACGGCGAAATCTGAACTGCGTATTCACTGATTTATTGTGTCAGGCTTATCCTGTCTTTGTCCAAAAGGAGTTTGACAATTAGATATTAACCTTTTAACTCCCGGTTATTCCCACTTTCAGAGTTTTAGTTCTCAATTTATTGGAATTAATCGATTTATGTACATTTTGCTTTCATGACAACCCCTTTCTCTCTCTCTCTCTCTCTCTCTCTCTCTCTCTCTCTCTCTCTCTCTCTCTCTCTCTCTCTCTCTCTCTCTCTCTCTCTCTCTCTATGTATGTATATATATATATATATATATATATATATATATATATATATATATATATATATATATATATATATATATATATATATATATATATATATATTATATATATATATATATATATATATATATATATATATATATATATATATATATATATATATATATATTTATTTATTTATTTATTTCGATCACGTGACTGGCTCTCCCCGTCCCTCGGGTGGAGTTGGTTGGAAAGACAAAGGGTGTGTTCATATCTTTTTAAACGTTTAGCCGTCACTTTTGATGGGTTACGTACACTAGTACTTATATAGTTAGTTAGATTTGCTACTATTTACGGATGAATTTATCAGAAAATATATCGTTGACAATGTCATTTTGGTAATATGACAATACAGGATTTAATTTCAACGTTCCTGAAATGCAGAGGAATAAACGATTTTATCTTGGAATACAGCAGGTTTTGCTTTTTTTAGTAAAACTAGAAATTCCCTGAGAGCTTTTTCCTATTTTTGGAATATGTTTATGTTTACGTGTTACTCCCACAATTAACAAAGTCGCTCAAGAGGTGTCACTCCTTTGCAACCTCATCACAGTCCAATGACTGACAGAACACACCGAAATTACACCTGTCTAAATTACTAACTATCCTATAAAATGCGCCTGATCTTGTTTTAATTAGTCAGAAGTAGGATTCAAGCGTGTCAGTCCTTTGCAACCTCTTCACAGTCCAATGACTGACAGAACATACAGAAACTACAACTGTGTGAGCGACTTACCACCCCATAAAATGCGTCTGATCTCCTTTTAATTAGTCGGAAGTAGAATTCCTGACCCAGAAATCTTGTTCTTTACCTAAACTTTCATGAGTTAAGGAATTTTGCTCTTAGTAGCTCCATATATTCCCTGTTTACCTGTATCCAGAGAGCGTGCATAAACAGAATCCTTGATGATAAATTCTTGCTCCTAGATGCATTGGCAATGGAGATCTTCAATATGAATTTTCTTATGTAGAGAACTGTAGATTATCTCCAATAGAATTCATTCATAATTGGTTCATTGTCAGCTACGATCATCTTCTTGAGCATTCTTTGTCTAGATGACGTCCTTCAGAGTCCCCTGAAGGTGTTAGGTGCTAGGAAGCAACATAATATCCCTTTTCACGTTTTCGAAGGTATCAAGAAGAAATGAGAGCTAGGACTCCGTGACAGACAATAAGAGATTAGCTGTCTTTACTAGATCTTCCTAAAGGAGGGTTACTGACGATCCTTTTCATTTTTGTTCTCAACTGAGAATGCTGCAGAGACCTCCAGAATATCAAAGTTTTGTCTGTTTTAACCTTTTTCTTCCCTAAAGGTGTGATATTACTGACAAGTTATTAGATCCCGAATCTTCTTGGCAAAGGCCAGGTACAGCAGAGGAACAGGAAGATGAAAAGCAACATCTTTCCTCTTCAGAGACGATTTGCTTCTGCCGAGGTAAGAACTTCCTAGACTCTGTCAGATTATAGCCATAGGTAACTGGTCCAGACTGTACTGAATCCGAGGAGGCAGAGTTTGAGTCTTGTTTTCTTCAGGTGTTATCCCTGATTAGGACTGTAATTTGCCTCGGTGAAGCCCTTTGATCACCGATCAAAGGCAGAAGGTGTGTGATAGGCAGACAAAGTTGCACTCCCCATGCATCCTGACAATAACTTCACTCCCCTTTAACAAAGTTGATTTGGAAGTATCACCTCGGAAAGACTCCTTTAAGGCAGCATTTAGAAGGTAGAGGTAATATGGTTCGCAGGTCACTCATCCCTCTACTGCCTCTGGACCCAGCAGTTTCTACCGTGGCCTCATTCATTTCAGACGAGTAATTGGCCAACCAGCATTTCACATTTACAGCTTTGAAAGCAAGTGTCATAGAAGCCTCAACAATGACTACCCTGTAGGAATCCTCATAACTGAATCACTCGTTAGGCACCATGGGATACTTAGCCTCAAATATAGAACTCTCTGATACTGAGATGGAGTGGCAGTTTACAAACCTCACTCAGTCGAGGCAAAAACGGTAAAGATTTTGGTTCATCAGGCAGCTAAACGGTGGCCCAATTAAATTCCTAATTAGTAGGATGCAGTTACCTCCAAGTTCATGACATAGGTAGCCCAGGTATTGAACCTCATGAATTTCTAGCTCAGAATTCCTTTACTGTTTCTACACAAAGTGGAACAAACGTCAAACAAATTGGGTAAATCCAGCCAAGATGCATTCCTCCATCAAGTGTTCTTTTAAGAGACCACAGCCTGCAAGCTCCAATATCTATAACAAACCATCTCCTCTGTTTAGGCAAGGTCCCACACCAGCTCTTAGACAGTTGAGGAGACATGACTGCTGAAGCCCTCTGATTCTGGTCATTCATCTTGCCAATGAAGAGGCCAGATCCAGAATTGTAGCGGAAAAGATAGACAAGGCCCTCGATTACGCCAGGGATATAAATTTCACCACTCATCACTTCCAGTGAAGGGATGCCTGGCAAAGAAATTGACGAGGTGGCAATTTCAAGGAGCAGAGCAGTGGACATACTTCAGTTTGGATACTGCCTGACGTTCATTAGCACTCCCCTACCCTACCCTCATGGTAGCTATGACGACATAGTCATACTACTACTACCTATAGTCAAACCAAAAGAAAGTGGCGGATGAGAGAAGCTCTTTTCTCAATGCGTCGTATCTACATAAAAAATTTCGGACATCATACCTTCAAGACCACCCGGCGAAAATAGGAACGGCGAATTGAACTGCGTATTCACTGATTTATTGTGTCAGGCTTATCCTGTCTTTGTCCAAAAGGAGTTTGACAATTAGATATTAACCTTTTAACTCCCGGTTATTCCCACTTTCATAGTTTTAGTTCTCAATTTATTGGAATTAATCGATTTATGTACATTTTGCTTTCATGACAACCCCTTTCTCTCTCTCTCTCTCTCTCTTTCTCTCTCTCTCTCTCTCTCTCTCTCTCTCTCTCTCTCTCTGTATGTATATATATATATATATATATATATATATATATATATATATATATATATATATATATATATATATATATATATATATATATATATATATATATATTTATTTATTTATTTATCTCGATCACGTGACTGGCTCTCCCCGTCCCTCGGGTGGAGTTGGTTGGAAAGACAAAGGGTGTGTTCATATCTTTTTAAACGTTTAGCCGTCACTTTTGACGGGTTACGTACACTAGTACTTATATAGTTAGTTAGATTTGCTACTATTTACGGATGAATTTATCAGAAAATGTATCGTTGACAATGTCATTTTGGTAATATGACAATACATGATTTAATATCAACGTTCCTGAAATGCAGAGGAATAAACAATTTCATCTTGGAATACAGCAGGTGTTGCTTTTGTAGTAAAACTAGAAATTCCCTGAGAGCTTTTTCCTATTTTTGGAATATGTTTATGTTCAAGTGTTACTCCCACAATTAACAAAGTCGTTCACAAGGTGTCACTCCTTTGCAACCTCATCACAGTCCAATGACTGACAGAACACACAGAAATTACACCTGTCTGAGCTACTAACTATCCTATAAAATGCGCCTGATCGCGTTTTAATTAGTCAGAAGTAGGATTCAAGCGTGTCAGTCCTTTGCAACCTCATCACAGTCCAATGACTGACAGAACATACAGAAACTACAACTGTGTGAGCGACTTACCACCCCATAAAATGCGTCTGATCTCCTTTTAATTAGTCGGAAGTAGAATTCCTGACCCAGAAATCTTGTTCTTTACCTAAACCTTCATGAGTTAAGGAATTTTGCTCTTAGTTACTCCATATATTCCCTGTTTACCTGTATCCAGAGAGCGTGCATAAACAGAATCCTTGATGATATATTCTTGCTCTTAGATGCATTGGCAATGGAGATCTTCAATATGAATTTTCTTATGTAGAGAACTGTAGAATATCTCCAATAGAATTAATTCATAATTGGTCCATTGTCAGCTACGATCATCTTCTTGAGCATTCTTTGTCTAGATGACGTCCTTCAGAGTCCCCTGAAGGTGTTAGCTGCTAAGAAGCAACATAAGATCTCTTTTCACGTTTTCAAAGGTATCAAGAAGAAATGAGAGCTAGGACTCCGTGACAGACAATAAGAGATTAGCTGTCTTTACTAGATCTTCCTAAAGGAGGGTTACTGACGATCCTTTTTATTTTTGTTCTCAACTGAGAATGCTGCAGAGACCTCCAGAAGATCAAAGTTTTGTCTGTTTTAACCTTTTTATTCCCTAAAGTTGTGATATTACTGACAAGTTATTAGATCACGAATCTTCTTGGCAAAGGCCAAGTACAGCAGAGGAACAGGAAGATGAAAAGCAACATCTTTCCTCTTCAAAGACGATTTGCTTCTGCCGAGGTAAGAACTTCCTAGACTCTGTCAGATGATTGCCATAGGTAACTGGTCCAGACTGTACTGAATCCGAGGAGGCAGAGTTTGAGTCTTGTTTTCTTCAGGTGTTATCCCTGATTAGGACTGTAAGTTTCCTCGGTGAAGCCCTTTGATCACCGATCAAAGGTAGAAGGTGTGTGATAGGCAGACAAAGTTGTACTCCCCATGCATCCTGACAATGACTTCACTCCCCTTTAACAAAGTTGATTTGGAAGTATCACCTCGGAAAGATTCCTTGAAGGCCGCATTTAGAAGGTAGAGGTAATATGGTTCACAGGTCACTCATCCCTCTACTGCCTCTGGACCCAGCAGTTTCTACCTTGGCCTCATCCATTTCAGACGAGTAATTGGCCAACCTGCATATCACATTTACAGCTTTGAAAGCAAGTGTCATAGAAGCCTCAACAATGACTACCCTGTAGGAATCCTCATAACTGGATCACTCGTTAGGCACCATGGGATTCTTAGCCTCAAA
>NC_090731.1:67573010-67598010 GCF_036898095.1 Palaemon carinicauda | reverse complement strand
AGTGGCGACAAGGTCATGACTTTTTGGGGTTCCCGCCCATGGACATGTTTGCCATAAGCCTCAACAAGAAATTATCAGTTCATTTCTCACTAATGAAAGACCCAGCAACTATACTTGAGGATGCAATACTGCATGAATGGGATGGCCTCAATATCTGATTTTTTTTCCACCCTTTTGTCTTCTTTGAGGGTGATATACAAAGTTTTATCATCCCTGAATCTAAAGCTGACGCTTGTAATCCCAAAATGGCCTCAAGAAGAATGAGCCTTATCTGCAGAGATTCTACAACTCTTTAGAGTTCCTACCACTTCATGGCTGGAGATTATCCAGCACTTTTTTCCAAGAGAGAGAGAGGCTTTTCGTGCAAGACAGTGCAAGGCATGTCCAGATACCTCTGGAGCTCTTCTTTGGGTGTGTACCAAGCAAAATGAAATATCTTCTGTAGAAGGGATGTTTCGCTTCTTGCAGTATTTATCCCACTTGCAGCTTATTTGGAGCGCATATACGAAAGGAAAAATGCTTCTCTGTATCAACGGTGAAAAGGTATTGTTTGGCCTTAAACCAGGTACTGAGTCTGAGAGAAGTAGATATTTCTGCTTATTAGAAGTATAGACCAGACCAGTCATCCTTTTGAGATTTGACCTCCAGCCTGTGATGTGACTGAGGTACTGTGGTACTTGAAGAAAGCTCCATATGAACTCTTAAAATTACCCTCAGTGAATTCCATGGATACTTTTTTCTTTCTCTTACTCTGAGCACTGGAGAAATGTGCTTTTGTATTTTGTTGAAGACTTTGTAGGGAAAGCTAAAAATCCGTCAATCATTGATTCCAAGTTTTCATTGTCTACAGTTTCTTCACTCAGGGAAGTCCTAATGATCGAAATTTGATTTTTTACGAAATGTTTTCCATGCCATGCTTACCCTTCTTTTAATTTCGGTATCGTGTCTTGAGAAACGCTTTCTGTCCTTAGTACGTATATTCATTAACAATCTCTGGAGGATTCATCCATAACTTTTATTGGCAGTCTTTCTGCTTTTCATTGAAAATTATCTTAGTTTTCCTCATATTCACTTTAAGTCCTACGCTCCTGTTTCTCTGTTCAAATCTTTTATCATCTTTTGTAATTCCTCCCATAATTCACTAAACACAACTGCATCATCTGAAAATCTTAAATTGTTGAGGAATTCCCCATTAATATCAATTCCTACATTTTCCCAATTTAAATTAAAAAAGAAATATTTAATCTTGCAGTGAATAATCTAAAAGAGATGGTGTCCCTTTCTAATGCTTTTCTCAATTGGAAGTTTCTCACTAACTTTTCATAGCTTTATGATTGCTGTACTTTCTGTATAGATATATTCAAGTGTCCTAACATAGGAATCATGTATTCTTCGTCTATGAAAAGCTTTCATTATTGCTTAGGTTTTGACAGAATCAAAAGCTTTGTCATAGTCTATATATGACATACATAGTGGTTTGTTATACTCTGTTGATTTTTTTTTATTAGCTAGTTAATTAATTGGTATGGTCCATTGTTGAATACCTACTTCTAAGCCTACCTGCTCTTTTAGTTGACTTAAGTCTAGCTGCCTAAATAGTATGCTTAATATGATCTCTGTGAATATTCTATTTGTTACTGAAAGTAAACTTATCCGGCTGTAGTTTTGTAAGTCTTTTGTGTCTCCCTTTTTTGAATTAGTGTAGTAATAAAGCATTATTGCTGATATTTTGTGTAAAGTTCAGTGAGTTTTGCTACTATGAAATCTCCTCCATCTATCAATAAATGAATTACTAGGCCATCTTCTACTGCTGGTTTGTTCTTCTCATGGCTTTCAATGCTTTCATTAGTTCTCCTACTGTTGTTTCATTGTTTATATGTGTAAATTTATTTATTTTATCAATATTGTATAGCATTGTATAGATATCTCTGTAATTTTTATCACTCCATCTCTATTTTTGATATTTCCATTTCCCTCCTTTAAAGCAAACATCTGCTAGCACCTTGTTCCAAGCCTTCTTTGCATCAATTTGATGCTTCTTCCTTTCATTACTGTTCATTTCCTCAATTTTGGTCATATTGTGTTTTGGAATTTCATTGCCATATGATTGGAGCAGAACATTGTTAATTTTACAAAAATAATGACGTTACTGAAACAATCGAGTTCACTGAAAAGATTAGTTAATTTTTTTATATATGAAATCCCATATTATTATCATATAATCGAATATTTTTTTTTCTTTTCAGGAAGTGTTTTTACAGGTAGGTGATATTATGCCAAGGTGTTTTTAGAGTGTTTTCGATGTTAGTATGAATATTTATATAAGGTTATGTATTAACTTGGATACTTTAGATATTTTCAGTCACAGGGGAGATTTGTTGACATTTATAGATTGAGCAATATTTTAGCTGTCACATTTATATTGAATTTTCTTTGGTGATATTATGAGGTATAGATTTTTTTTTCTAGGCTCCATTTTTATTTATTTAGTTAAAATTCCATTTGACTCCAAAAACACTTCGTATAATTTACAGTATCCAGAAAGATTCAACGTTTGAAATGTGTAAAATTAATCATAACATTTAATATAAATTTTGAAAGAAAAATAATTT
This sequence comes from Palaemon carinicauda, assembly GCF_036898095.1. Lineage (NCBI taxonomy): Eukaryota > Metazoa > Arthropoda > Malacostraca > Decapoda > Palaemonidae > Palaemon > Palaemon carinicauda. The sequence continues at coordinate 67,595,398 of NC_090731.1, read as the reverse complement.
AGTTTCTTAAGTATATAATGCTAGTTAGTGAATCTTGATTTTCTCGTCATGTCAAGGCTTAATCCATCTTAAGTTCATGTTACTAATATTATTCAAAACTACTGCATTTTCTGTGTCAACTATTAAATTCGAAACATAATGTATAAAACAAGTTATTCATTCTCTTATGACTTTCAAATCTACCTATAAATCATAATTCTAATTATTGTGAAGTTTTCGCTCATTCTAATTCATTAAAATTTAGTTATAAGAAGTAATAACAATTTAACTTGAAATTTTTGCAATTTGAATATTGTTTTCATGAATTTATTTTTGTGTGTATCAGCTATCATACATTCGGTATATGAGCATTTAAATTTAATTACATCATAAATAATCTTATAGAAAAAATGCTGAAGATTAAAGTTCACTCGTTTCTTTGTTTTCCAATAGTTTTCTTAAAAAGTATTAATATATAGGGGTCATACACATTCACTCAGGCTGTAAAATATTTCTGATAACTTGAACAGTAATGCTCTGTAGATAGTAATTTGTTTTGATCCTGTTTAGTCGTTAGTAAATGTGCGATAATTTTCTTTTGTTTCTGAATGGATTATGTTGAAATCTAGAATTACTTCGTATGTCCTTCACCCATGTCAAATTCATTACAATTTTATCGGACATATCTAATAGTTTGGTACCTGGAAGAATTACAAGAAGAAATCATAAAATTTTACATTTTCAATTGCATACCTTATCTAAACTGATAGTTGATAAACACCCTAGTTATATATCTCCACTTTATCATTATGGATAGCCTTCCTACCTACGTCATCGATAAGGATTCCCAAAGGTATGGGATTAAAGTTTCGTTTCAATTGCTACTAACTTGAGATTTTTATTCCAGCTGTTTTTTGTGAAGCAATTGATGAATTAATTGCTTTTGGAGTTTTGCTCGAATAAAACTTCGTCTTTCGGGATTTCAAGGAATCGTATTCACAAAATCGTTGTAGAGATTTGAAGTAATTCTTATAACATAGAAATATATTTCTGAATTTACCTGAGTTCAAGTTTGCCATTTTGAAATAAATACACTGCTAAAGAAAACGTAATTTCAATCGGATATTCTTCGTAAAAATATGCTGTTCTCAGCCGTATTTCAGTAAAATACGGGCAACCATAATTTGTACCCTTCATTGTTAATATCTTTTACGGGTTGGTGACAGTAATATCACTGCTTTACGTCTATATATCCGTTTTTAAAACGGTAAAAATCCTGGGATAAATGTTGCAAGACATTTACCGTTTTCTTTATGCAAATTGTTAACAGTGTAGATTTAAATCGCTTAATCACTTTAGATTTTTTAGAATAATTTTCTGTTAACGCTTGATCAATTGGAATTCAGAATAAAGCAATCTTTCAACGAAGTGCATTTTCTATAATTTCATCGGTAAAGTCAAATTAGAATTCCATGTTCGTTAATAGAGAAGAAAGAAGAAATTAGATCATCAACAGAAGAAGAATTTCTATGAGAAACTAAAGTTCAATCAGAGGACGCTTAAAAGGTGAGTTGATATTTCTACATATTTTTCTTGATGTTTCATATTAAGATTTGGATGATCATTTTGCCATATATTTTAAATTCATCTCAATTTTATTGTTTTTCGTAACGAATATTTCTGTGTTAATTAGTCTTATGTTATAATTGGTTATCGTTGAAGTTTTTAACAATTTTCAGTTAATTGATACTTGAATTAAATAAAAATAATTATTACATGGATAAAAGAGTTTCAAACAAATTTCTATTTGGAATTATGGTTTTGGAATAGCGATTAAAGTTTACATAAATTATTCGTTGCTGTCCTTCATAAATTTCAGATACAGCCTCGAGACCATCACGTGCCAGGGTCAATTAGAAGTTCAAATCTATGTGACAGCTGAGATTCTAGACCACCATATTTTATTTGTAAGTTTTTATAATAAGAACATTGATACCTAGAACCCCCCAAAATTAATGAATATAATTGATATTTCCTTTTAAATGACTTATACGTTTAGTGTATTGTTATAAAAAATTCATTTTGAGTTATACTGGAATTCCTGTCAGTGAAGGGGTTTCGTCTAACTTAACATTGCTATATATCAAGTACTACAAAGTTTTTTTTTATTCCTATAAACTTTACACTGGATGGTATCGTCATTTGTTTTGATGAATTTGTTGTGTAGAGTGCTATTGGATATCTCTTTGTAGGATATTTCTGTCATAAGAAAATAACAATGACCTATCAAGTAACCCATTAGAACTTATCAAACATTACACTTAGTTGTTAAGAAATTGTGTACTATATCACAAATAGTAACTAAAGGTTATGTAAGAATTTGACAGATATTCATAGGAATGTTTGAAATCACACGTTTCTGTATTACTGAAAAAGATCTGTGATTGTTTTTATTTTTGATCATTGCAGGACCCTAATTGATGTGACCTTCAGTGAACCACATTCATGATTGATTTGAGGTTAGTATTAAATTCATGATTGCGGTTTATCTAAATTATTTGAAGATGTCTAGTTAAGGATTTTTTTAGGACAAAGGTGTTGAATTCCGTTTGACTTGTGGTTGAATATTTCTCATTTGATTGTTATGATAACGATTACCACAATTTTTTTTTTCATGTTTTACACCTTTTGTTTTTTATATTAAGATTTTTTCTCTCAATCCTGTCCTAAATGGGTTTATTTATATGAAACTTCGAAGAGAGTTTAGTAGTATGCACCATTTGTAGATATGACTCTGGGTGAAATCATATAAACCAATGGAAAACCAAAGTATCACAATCTAATATGTATATATATATATATATATATATATATATATATATATATAAAAATTTATATATATATATATATATATATATATATATATATATATATATATATATATATATACATGTATATATATATATATATATATATATATATATATATATATATATATATATATATATATATGTATATATACATATATATATATATATATATATATATATATATATATATATATGTATAATATCTGTATCTATATATATATATATATATATATATATATATATATATAGATTTACTTTTCATAATCTCATTTTGTTTACGAAAAGCTCTTCATCCCCTGTTTATCCTTCTTCTAATTTCGGTCTCATGTCCTGGGAGAGCACTTACTATGTCTCATATATGAAAATCAGTTAACAATCTTTAGTGGGTCGTCCATTACCTTTATTTGTTGTCTGATTGCATTTTCATTAAAAATTATCTTAGTTTTACTCATATTCACTTTAAGTCCTTCATTTCTGCTCTCTCAGATCGAATTTTTGTATTATCTTTTGTAATTCCGCCCATTATTCCGTAAACGAGCTTGTGATCTGCAAATTATTATTATTATTACTTGCTAAGCTACAGCACTAGTTGGAAAAGCAGAATGCTATAAGACCAGGGGCTCCAACAAGGAAAATAGCCTAGTGAGGAAAGGAAACAGGGAAAAAAATAAGAACAGTAACATTAACATAAATATTTCTTATATAAAATATAGAAACTTTAACATAACAAGAGTAAGAGAATCAGATGGAATAGTGTGACCGAGTGTACCCTCTAGGAAGAGAACTGTAGCCCAAGACAGTGGAAGACCATGGCATATAGGGTATGTGACTACCCAAGACTAGAGAACATTGGTTTAATTTTGGAGTGTCCTTCTCCTGGAAGTGCTGTTTACCACAGCTAAATAGTCTCTTCTACCCTTACCAAGAGGAAAGTAGCCACTGAACAATTACAGTGCAGTAGTTAACCCCTTGGGTTAAGAAGAATTGTAGTCAAGGTATTGCCCATTAATGTTAATTCCTACATTTTCCCGATCTATATTCTTAAAGCTTCTTCTAGGCATGTTGTGAATAATTTAGGAGAGTTGGGGTCTCCCTGTCTATTTCCTTTTTCAATTAAGATTTTCTCACTCTTTTTATGTACTTCTAGATTTTTGTAATTTCCATACTGATCTCTTCAAGGATTTTAACTTAAGATTTTTGTAATAATGGCCTTTTAAAGGCTTTCATTATTGCTGAAGTTTTGACAATCAAAAGCTTTTTCATAGAATTTAAAGGCCATTCATAGTGGTTTGTCATGCTTTGTTAATTTTCATTAGGTGGTTAATTGCAGGAGTATGGTTAGTGGTTGATTAATGTCTAACTGTCTTTCTATTCGCCATAATATGATCTTAGTAAATATTTTATATATTAGTGTAAGCAATCATATTGGGCAGTAATTTTTCGTGTATAGAACGTTTTTGCAGTCAATTTGTGTAAATTTCAGAGAAATCTCCTCCATTTATTGTTAAACCTCCTACTAGGCTATCTTTTCCTGCTGTTTTGCTTATTTTTTCATGCTTTTGAATGTTCTCCTTACTTCCCTTATACGGTTTGGTATTGGCTCAAATAGGTTTTTTTATCACCTCGTCTCTCTTGCTCATAATATTATAAATTCATTATCATCCTTTAAAACAAATATATGTTGGCACTCAATGCCAAGTCTTCTCTACAAGGTGCCAGATAGGTGAAAAATGAGAGGCTTCCGAGAGAGAGCGTCACAAAAAGTAAAAAATGATAAAACATGAGCTATGAGGTTTATACAGGTTGGTTAATTAACAGTGCAGGAAAAAAAAAATACATCTTACGATCGTATATGAAACACGTGCAGTACAGAGTTCCTTCCCCAAAAATGACATACATAATAAATGGGACGCCCTGCTCTTAAGAGGCATACTGTAGGCAGGTCATCTTGCAGGAGATATGCAAGTTTTAGGCGATCAGCCTAACATTACAGTGTATATCACACACTGTGTCTGGAAATATTCCATGTTACATCCAGGAAAGTACCATATCTCTCTCTCTCTCTCTCTCTCTCTCTCTCTCTCTCTCTCTCTCTCTCTCTCTCTCTCTCTCTCTCTCTCTCTCTCTCTCAACGAGAACAAATGTCAGTGATAATAGATTTTATTTTGTTATAATTTAATAAAAAAAAACTAAAGATATTTTAAATTCTTTGCCACGAACAGAGGGTTGTTATCTTTTTTTTTCTTAGTTTGGTAACCCAAAAATCTTTGTAGATTTGCCCACGTTTAGTTTTACTTCTGTTTCCTACTTTTTTTTTTATTTGTTTCTTTTTCAATTTATTTAACCTACCTGTACCTCTTTCGTGAAATAAGAAACCGTTTATAAAATATTTTGAGGGCCAAGGTAATTTTATTGGAAAACCTTATTAAACTGGTTTTGTACGAGAGAGAGAGAGAGAGAGAGAGAGAGAGAGAGAGAGAGAGAGAGAGAGAGAGGCCCAGGCAATTTTATTGGAAAACATTGTTAAGCTGGTTTTCTCACAGAGAGAGAGAGAGAGAGAGAGAGAGAGAGAGAGAGAGAGAGAGAGAGGCCCAGGCAGTTTTTATTGGAAAACATTGTTAAGCTGGTTTTTCTCACAGAGAGAGAGAGAGAGAGAGAGAGAGAGAGAGATATAGAGAGAGAGAGAGAGAGAGAGAGAGAGAGAGAGGCCCAGGCAATATTATTTTATTGGAAAACATTGTTAAGCGGGTTTTGTACAAGAGAGAGAGAGAGAGAGAGAGGCCCAGGTAATTCTAAAAGTAACTCGAGAGAGAGAGAGAGAGAGAGGAGAGAGAGAGAGAGAGAGAGAGAGGCCCTGGTAATTCTAAAGGCAATTTTATTGGAAAACATTGTTAAGCGGGTTTTGTACGAGAGAGAGAGAGAGAGAGAGGAGAGAGAGAGAGAGAGAGAGGCCCAGGCAATTTTATTTTATTGGAAAACATTGTTAAGCGGGTTTTGTACAAGAGAGAGAGAGAGAGAGAGAGAGAGAGAGAGAGAGAGAGAGAGAGGCCCAGGTAATTCTAAAGTAACTCGAGAGAGAGAGAGAGAGAGAGAGAGAGAGAGAGAGAGAGAGGAGAGAGAGGCCCAGGTAATTCTAAAGTAACTCGAAAGAGAGAGAGAGAGAGAGAGAGAGAGAGAGAGAGAGAGAGACTGGTATCAGGAGCTCCAGTAAAAAGAAAGATATAAGGTAAATTTACTCAAAGGAAAAGTAGACTACCTATAATTAAAAATTGTTTTATAAATTCTAATTCACTTTTTAATTTGCTTGCGTCACTTCTCTTGTATTAGCAAAAGAAGGGTTTTCTAAATTTATGAAATATCATTTAAGGTTGAGATTTCATGGCAAATGAAGAGTAAAGAGAAAATGAGCAATAAAGTCAATTTTATTTTTTTAAATAAAACATGAGAACCATTTCATGCATTCAATTACAATGGGGATTAAAGTGTCATGAAATTGTAAAATAAAGTCTATAAGGAAAAAAAATATGAATTAGAAGAGGGAAATGGATATCAAGTGAAATAAAACTCAATTAAAAGTGATATAGAATTAGTGGGACGTTACGCTTGGCAGGCTTTTTGTAACGGAAAGAAAAGAACAAAAATGGATCTTCAAAGAGAGAAACGGTTAATATATAAATTCCTAGAACATGAAGTTGAAGGGATATATCATATAGTAATAATGGAATCAATTTCCTGTCACATCCAGGAATATACCTTTCTCTCTCTCTCTCTCTCTCTCTCTCCTCTCTCTCTCTCTCTCTCCTCTCTCTCTCTCTCTCTCAAATTGTTCAATGGGAAATAGCCATAAATACTTTTAACGAAAAGGGATACGCCTAAAAAAGGAGGACTGATACAATTTATTCTATTATACAGTAGTTTCATGAAAAAGTTGAAGAATGGCTGAGCCGTTTCGATTATAAAGGAAAGATCAAACATTCCAAAGCCCTTTGTCTTCTTCTTTTTTTTTTTTCTTTTTTTTTATACCTTGCATTATTTTTTTGAGTGCTTGAAATTCAATGTAAACTTTCATCTTGTTTAAAAAAGGTGGACTTTGAAAAAAAAAAAAATCAGTTAATGAACAAGATAGAAATAATTTCTGTTAATGAGAAGGACATTGCAGCTGCCCTTATGAGTAAAGTTGACAGTGGAGAACAAGATAAGATTGAACTATAGAACTCATTAAGATTTTTTCCACAAGTAGGAATAGCGCCATCAATACACATCTTGCTGTTTATTTAAGGCGAAACTTTAGGATCAATTAGCAATGTTCCTTCGGACACAATCTGCATTTCATTTATACTCCTTCTGCTTTACCTTCGTCCATGCTTCGATTCTTCCTCCTATTATGTTTTAGTTCATAGAGCAACTGATGAGTTGCACAAAGATGCTGGATGATCTCAAAGACTCAAGCACTGTGATAAAAATCAAAACTGTAAATTCCAAATCATGAAGATCTTTACTCTTGACTTTCCTTATAAAGGCAACCTTTAAATGTGAAATTTTGTTTTATTATTACTGGAACTTTTGATCAGTCATTATCATATCTAATTGTGCCAATCGTATTGTGCCAATGTTTTACGACCAGACAAAGAGGAGTTATATTGGCCTACGGGACTTATATAACTGGAATTATCTACTACAAAAATTCTGTTTTATATTATCTCCATAATTTATTTTTTTGCATGTTTTTCTCGTAATCTTCAGTTTTTCGTCCGTGCTCTTTATTCCTGTTTATTTTCCAGTGTATGTTTTACCTGATCGTTTATTGTTTTGTTTTTTTCTCTCGTCTGTCGTTTTTTTTTTTATAGCTCTTAGAGGAAAAGGCTAAAACTGTCGTTTATATATCTTGTTATAACTCTCTGTAATTCTATTTCTTCATAGAGATATTCCACTTATTTTCATTCCTTAAAATTTCCTTCTCATATTTTTCCTATTTTTCTTTTAACCAATACATTCCCTTTTTCTTATATTATTCTCCTTATATTATCCCATCTCCATGTTTAGCGTTTTAGGCATTTCATCGTTTTGTTGTCACTGTTTCTATATTGAGTCGTTTGTTAGGTCGATTATCTTGAGGTATGCCTCATCTCAAACCACGTTTTGAACTCTATTCTCACATATATAGTTTTTATATTTTCACTTAATCTTTTTTTCTCAAGTTTCTGTGACCCACGTGCATATATCAATTCATTCTGCGTTTCTTCTCACATTTCAGCTTATTATCATCTCCTTTTAGTTAATCCATTTCTTTCTCCTCTTTTGCCTCCATAAAAAACCTTCCACATTTTCCACTCCATTCTTTTTTCCATTGATGACTTAATTTTTGAAAAAAAGAGGGTGAATATTTTCCGTCAATTGCTGTTATTTCGACATGGAGGGGAGAGAGAGAGAGAGAGAGAGAGAGAGAGAGAGAGAGAGAGAGAGAGAGAGAGAGAGAGAGAGAGAGAATGTTTATTTTTGATAGTACCACTTCCTTCATCCTTTTCTTAAATCTAACAGATATGATATATAACAAACACCAGATTCTATTTAATGTGCTGCCCGTAGAAGCATTTTGGTATTAGTGTAATGGACAATGGACTATATTATACCCACACAAGCACTCTCGACAGCCAGTGGAATGCAATATGTATGCATGACATCATCCATACTTGTGTGCTGTGTTCTTAATTCCTGCATGGATTTCTGGCGATTGTGGCAATATAACAAATGCAGAGTGGGCTTGAAAGGCATGTCATCAGGTTGAACCTAGGATATCGAATATTCTGGAGGTGATTTCAATGACGTATACAAAATGACAAGTTAGAAAGTTGGAAATCTTTCTTCTGCAATGTCAAGTAAGAGAGAGAGAGAGAGAGAGAGAGAGAGAGAGAGAGAGAGAGAGAGAGAGAGAGAGAGAGAGAGAGTTTTATAACAATCATTCTGGGAGTTAGAGAGAGCTAAATTGCTACTCTGCAAAGACAAGTCTGAAAGTTAGAAATTAAGATTTTGTGTTTGTGAAAGAAAAAGCCAACTAGCAATTAGTTATATAATGGAAATAACACTTGTTAAGTGAAAACCGAATTTAGTTTGCTATAGACTCTATTCATTTATTCATTTACCGTATATTCTTATTTACTTAGAGTAAGATAAGCAAATTCTCTTCGAATGTAAAATATATATCTTCAGCTTCAGAGGTTGAGGGAATTGTAGGACAAGTTATTTTCCATTTATATCTTTTATTATTCTATTTTATTGAGAGTATTTCATAAGGAAGACAAGCTATTTTTCTTTTGCCTATTTTATTATTTTATTTTCGTATTCTATAAGGTAAATTTTCTTTATTAATATCTATCTTGGACATGGTATTTACTTATAATTGTTAGCAAGAAATGCTTCTACATAGTTTTATTTAATTCTTTGTACTATTATGCTTGGTAAGTTTCTTGATGCTAAGGTCATATACAAAAGATGAAATTCTCTGTTATGATAAAAACAAAATAGTAAAGATTTCGAGGAAAAGAGAGGTAGGAAAAAGTTATGAATATAAATAGCGTGAGGAAATTCCCTGTGGTAATAAAATTAAGATAGTAAAGGTTTCACGGGGACAGACGTAAGAAAAAATATATTGATATGAATAATAGATTATGAGCTAACACTGCATGGTTGTACCTATTAATTTCTTTTTGTGAATATTCTGATATTCGACTCGTTTATTACCATTATAGACTAGAAAATTAATTCTATACAATAAGATTGTTTTAACCGATGTTTTTATATTTTACTTCCAAATTTCTCTGGCAAAGAAGTTCAGAATATATTATTTTTCTTGAAATTTATTCCCCGTCTGGACACAGACCTTGTGCAATTAGCTTTCTTTCGTTCTTTATTGGTTTGGCGACCCAAAAATCTTTACAGATTTTCCCACAATTGGATTTGCCTTTATTTCTTATTTAACTCTTCGTTTTCTATTACCTGTTCATTGACTTTTTTCTTACCTGTTCCCCGTTCGTGCAACAAGGAAGGTTTTTTCACAATTCTTAGAGACGCCCGAGTAATTCTATCTGCAAAAAAAAAGGTCTAGGTGGTTTTGTACTCTGACGAGAGAGAGAGAGAGAGAGAGAGAGAGAGAGAGAGAGAGAGAGAGAGAGAGAGAGAGAGAGAGAGAGAGAGTGAGAGAGGTAAATCGGTGTCAGGTGTTCCAGTAACTAGGAAGTAATGAGATTCGATGCAAAGGACTTGTTGTTGTTGTTGTTGAAGATTTCCTGGCCCTTTTGGCCAGACACGGGCTCTTGCAATCTTGCAGCCCGTGGGTGTTTTGGTAGGATTTATTGGGATAGGTAGTTGGGATGGGGGATATTCGTCAACTTTTATTTTAGGATATTGGGATAGGTTTTGGGTTCTGATGGGTTGTTTTTGAGAAGGAAGTGGGTGACTGCGGGAAGGGGATATCCTTCCCAAGAGCCCACTGGCTCCAGCCTTTAGTTAGAGAAAGAGAATTATAGTAGTGAGTCCCGATAAGTAGGAGAGCTCGGGAAGGAGTTGAAAAGTTTTAGTTAGAGACATTGGTATAGGTGAAGTAAAAAACTTCGTAGTGGTTTAAGCTTAAGTTGTAAGGTGGAGGGATAGTGTGAGATTTCAGCTGAGTAAGAGAGAGCTGAGAGGAGGGAGTTGTAACAGCTTGAGTAGTAGAAAAAGGATGGAATAAAAAATTCCTGTACATGTAAATCTCGAAATGAAATAAAAATAAAGAGTTACTTATGATTGAAATTATTGAGACATATCGAAAAGTCGTTGGGATGGATACCTGAACTGAGAAGAGAGAGATAGAAAGTGAAAAAGATGTTGGATACCAAAAAGACCGCCGACGGCTCAGCCCCCATCTTCAACGTCGAAGAAAGGACGGGAAGACAAAACTGTCTCCTTATAAGGAGTACGAGTTGTTTCCCTCAGCCGCCAGCACTCGTTCTGACTCCAGCAAGGGAGATGGGCTGAAAGGAGAGAGAGAGATGTTGGAAGTAAAAAAGACCGCCGACGACTCCGTCCCTATTTTCAAGATTGAAAACAGGACGGGAGGACAAAACTGTCTCCTTATAAGGAGTACGAGTTGTTGCCCTCAGACGCCAACAATCGTTCTCATCCCAACATAGAAGGTGAAGGTTGGATAAGAAGGTTGCTTAGATTGCTGATTGGCACTGATGCAACGTTATCTCAGTGGAGGGTAGCTGCGGAAAAAGGCTGAGAGGGTACCATAATTGTCAATTATGTATCTGACAATTGCTGTTGCAGTTGCAGGTTTGTTGGGGTTAAGATCCTGCCGAAGTGGGCTTGTTTCCTAACATTGCTGTAGGTAGTGCTGTAGAGGTTCTTCTGTGTCTTGATTACAGTACTTGCACGGTCTTATTGGTCTATGCTGTGCAGCTGGGCCTTCGCCGTTGTCTAAGATAATTTGCTAGCTACATAGATATCCCAGTCGCAGTCTGCAGATGATAACTGCGTCCTGGCGGGGTGTTTGTCTTGCAACTGGGTGTGGTAATATGTTTGTAGCTTCAATATACCACTTTGCAGATCTTGATCCATCTAGGGAGGCTCGCCTTACTTCACTTGTCTTTTGGATGTTACAGTAGGCAGCCATTTGATTCTTGATGGTTTTTATTGAAGGTAGCAGAGTTATGCTAATAGTCTGGAACATTAAAGCCTTTTTGGCTAGGTGGTTGGCCTCATCGTTGCCAGAGATTACGGTATGGCTTGGAATCCAAATCAAGGTTACTTGCCTGTTGTTGCTTTGTTGAAACAAGGCTAGGAATTGAATTGCAGTGATGAGGTAAACATTCTTTGTGGGTTCCTCTTTGCTGAGGGCCAGAATGGCTCCTCTGGAATCTGTATGGATTGTTGTGTTTCCATCTTGTTGGTTGGCAGAGTGTTCTAGAGCTTTTGCAATAGCTACTAGTTCAGTTTGCAGTGTGGAGGCGTGGTTGGAAAGTCTCTAGTTTTCTCTGTATCCTGATGTAGAGAATCCGCTGCAGGGATTGCACGGTCTACTGATCCATCCGTATAGTAGATGTGAGGCGCAGGTGTGTTCCTGATTGCATTCTTTGCAGCTTCAGTGAGTTGCTCTGGTGTGCAGAGGGCCTTGTTTGCTGCTGGTAGGATGGTGAAGTTTTATTTGATAGGGTCCTGAGCCCACGGGGCAGGAGATCTGTAGCCATCATGCCTTTGTTGTCCCTTGGTTGCTTGGGCCTAATTTTGGATCTGCATCCTTCTGAGTGTGTCTAGTAGTTTCTTTGTATGGGAGTGTGGCGGGTCTAGTTCTTCCACTGGAGGTAGAAGCCTTTTTAATTTGTTGTTGAGTGCGCTTTTTCTGTCTGCTATGATTGACTTGAATATAATGGTGCTATTCATAATGTCAATTCTAGCTGACAGGGGAATTAGTTTGGTTTCTGCTCTAAGTAAGCAGAGTCTTGTCCACATAGGAGAGCCACTGATGAGTCTCATGGCTTTGTTTTGGACTACTTCCAATGATGCTTTTTGAGTGTCAGCCAGTGCAGTGAGTGTGGGTGTTGCATAATCGATGTGGAATAGAATTGCTTGTAGATAAAACAGTCTTAGGAGGTTGCTTGATACTCCTTGTTTTAGGGAGGTCATTCGTCTCATGGCTGATAGACGAATCTTCGTCTTCTCTCTGAGATAAGTTACTTCATTAGCTGGTGATAGGGTTTTGCTAATGATTATCTCAAGGTACATGAATTGACTCACTCATTCCATGGCTTCACCCCTCAGTGTGAAATTCTGAGGGTTTTGCGTGTGTCTTATAGCCATTGCTCTGGTTTTGTTAGTGTTGATCTTTAGGCCAAGTTCATTGCATTTGGCTTGGATCATGTCAAGTGCTTTTTGGGTAGCATTTCGTGCGTGTGATTTGTGTGGACACACAATGCATATATCGTCGGCATATATGAAGATTTCCATCCCATCTCGGAGGTTTAAAATGGCTAAGTTCTCCATTAGTAGATTGAAAAGGTAGGGGCTTAGTATGCCTCCTTGTGATGTTCCGTTTTCTTGGGTGATGAAATCGGTGGTTTTTCCTTGGAAAGTGACTCTGGCTTCACGGTTCAGTGTGTAGTTGTCCAGGCTAGTAAATGTCCTTTAAGTCTTTTTTCAGTAAGTGTGAAGAGTATAGCTGGTGAGCTGGCTAGCTCAAAAGCTTTCTGGAGATCGAGGAATATGACACAGGCTTTTTTGTCATTAATTGTTGAGAGGACATCGATGCATTCTTGAGTGCCTATGCCACTTCTGTAGGTATATAAGTGGTGTTGTAGGTGGCCTATTTTCCACTGCAGTCTGTTGAGTACCATTCTCTCAGCTACTTTCTCAGTGCAGCTTATCAAAGCTGTGGGCTGGTAGGTGTCTGCTTCCTTGGGTTTTGTAATTGGTTTGGTGTCCTGCTGGTTCCATGTGGATGGGCGTAGTCTTTCTGTGTGCGTCCTGTTGATCAAATGCAAGTAAACCAGCTTGGCGTGGTTTCCCATGTTCCTCAGCATGCTGTATGTGATGAGGTCGGCTCCAGGGGCAGTGTCCTTCCTGCCTTTTGTGAAGGCCGTGTTAAGTTCCTCCATGGTGTAGGGGTGGTCAGTATCATCTACCATGTTGCAGGTGGCTTCAATGATGTTGTCCCTGATTGGGAGCAATATTCTCTGCTTGTTTATAGTTTGCAGAGGTAGGTTGGTGCTTTTTGCTCTGTCCGCAAAGTTGTTGGCAATCCTATAGGCTTCAGCTAATGAGTCTGGGTGTGTGACTCTGGGTGTATTATACTTCCCAGAGACTTCATTAAACCAGCCCCATATCTTGGCTAGGGATGTGCTGAAGTTGACTTCATGGCACCATGAGTACCATTTGTCTATTTTTACTTCCAGTGATACTTGCACAGAATGTTTGATGATCTCCACACGTAAATTGTGTAGCTCGTCAGTTCTATGTCTTCTGAGAAGTTTTCTGGTCCTATTTATTCTAGCATTCATTTCTTTGATGCGACTGTTATAGTACCAGGCATCGGCGTGTTTCTTCTCGGAGTTCTTTTTTTGAGGCATGGAAACACTGGCTGCTGCCTCTAGTTGTTTGTTGAAATCGAGTGATAAGGTGGAGATATCATTGTGAGGGTTTTTGATGTATTCCCGGGTCCACTCTGTCATAGCTGTTTCGAATTTTTCCCAGTTAGCAAACTCTGGGTTTCACCTTTTTGGGGGTGGAGGAGGAGAGGAGTATTTCTCCAATTCGAGTTTAACTTCAATGGCAAAGAGATCTTCGTTAGTACAAGATGTAGTTGCCATTTGGCGTCTCCTTGTATGGCATTGAAGAGGAGGGTGAGATTTAGGCGACCTTCTTTTAGATGCGCGGCTTCTGTGACGTTGTTAAGCAGTGCTACATCAGGATATTCTTGAAATAGGGCATGCAAGTGTCTGCCTGTTTGATTTGTTTCTGATATTGAGTTCAGGAACTGGTGGTGGGCGTTGAAGTCGCCTGCAATTATTGAGTCATCCTCGAAGGCTGCGGCGAAGAGCGCCTCAGCATTAATGCTTTTTGCTGGGGACTTGTAGATGTTGTGGACTGTTAGAGTTGTGGCTTGCAGAGATATCTGAACACTAAGAGTCTCTGCCTCTGTCCCACAGTCTATGCTTGGTATTATTTTGGAGGGGATGCTGCTTTTGACAAGGGTGGTTAGTCCTCTTGTTGTTGGTGATAGATACGTTTTGTACACTTTGTATCCTGAGAACGCAAATGGTGTGTTCTCATTAAGCGGAGTTTCTTGCAGTACAATAATGTCAGGGTCTTGCACTGAAGTTTAAGATTGGAGGAATGCAAACTTGTTTCGAAGTCCGCAAACGTTCCATTGGAGCACTTTCACTTGGGTGTTTTGGTTATTGTGAGTGGTTGTATTAGGGTTGTTTGCAGGAGGGTCTATGCAAAGGACTATTTGACAATGCGGTAACGTCCCTGACTGGTGAACGCCAGACTGAGGCTCATTAGTTCCTTTGGTCACTGCAACCTGACCATCCTTATGAGCAAAGGATGGGGGTTTTGAGAAACTCTATAGGACTATCTGCTGAGTCATCATCAGCCCTTGCCTGGGCCTACTTGGTCCTAGCTTGAGTGGAGAGAGGGCTTGGTCGCTGATCATATGTATATATGGTCAGTCTCTAGGGCATTGTCCTGTTTGATAGGGTCAATTTCACTGTCCCTTGCCTCTACCCTTCATGAGCAGCCCTTAAACCTTTGAAGAGCTAGAGAAGTTTTCTAACTAATTCTAATTTACTGTTTACTTCGCTTGTCCCACATGACATCTCCTTTATTAGCCTAAATTATTTAACAAATTTAAATATGTTTGGTGATAATGAGGGTAATGAGTGACTAATCATCATAATTACTTTTATTATTATTTAAAAATAAGGAATAGGAATGAATTTCAGTACTGAATTACCAGGCAAACGGCAAAAAAAAAAATAATATATAACGCAAAGGCAATGAGGAGAAAAGTAAATGCCTATGAATTAAGGAGGGAAAGGGATAGGAAGTGGAATGGATTTCTGGTAAAAAGTAATTTAGAAATATCGGATCGTAAGCTTGGCAGATATTCAGCGTCGAGAAATAAAGTAACAAAAATATATCTTCAAAGATGAAAATGGTTTATATATTAATTCCTAGAACCCGAAGGTAAATGATATACCATACACTATGTCTGGAAATATTCCGTGTTATGGAGGTGAATATGTTAAGATACTAAATTATTTGGATAATCAGAAATTAAATAAAGAAAATCATGAATTAAAACTTCTTGGATTCTTTGAAATGATAGATTCTAGAATTAAGTTTGAAATATAATAATGACTTTCACAAGAGTTCAGAGAATTTATTGAATGATCTTACAAGAAATCATTAATTACAACTTCTAAGATTCATAAATTTTGATAAATTTTTGAGTAAATTTTGAAATATATTGATGTTTTTCACAAGACTTCAGAGAATTTATTGAATCATCTCACAAGCTTACGATGGATTTTGTTCCTTGTTGCGATCACCATTATTATTTGTATTATTTCTCTATTTTATTTCTCTTATTTCTACTTTATTTCTCTATTTTTATTTCTCTATTATTTCTTTTCATGTCATTATCCATGATTTGTTTTTTTTCAACGGTTTGATAATAGCTGGTTTTTCCTTATATATTTTTTCCCAGATTATTCAGTTTTTTATGAGCCAACTAGCTTCTCAATTTCAGCCTTCATGTACAAAATCACAATAGATTTTATAACCTCCACCAACGAAGTTGGAAGGTGCTCTTTTTTCGTCCCTGGGATTAATTTTTATGTTGAAACGTGGAAGTAATTCTAATTTCAAAGTTCTAAGTCAAAGGTTAAGGTCAAAGTCGACCAAAGGTCGACCGAATTAGCCCTAATCTTAACCCAGAGTTCGCATATGGCTGTCAAACAGACTTTAAATACGCCTACGGTCTAAATTGATTCTGGGAATGGCAAGCTGATATTAGGAAATAAGCTGCCGTGGCGGATTTCTGCACCTTCAGAGTGCATTTTTAGTTAATTTTTGCTTTCGAACTCATTGTTTGTTAATTTCACAATTTTTGCCTGCCCTTTTATTTCATTAACAATTTCTATTTAAAAATTGATCACCAACTATTGAGACACTAAGCGAATGATTATTCCAAGTTTTTAAGAAATGGTATATCAAAGGAAAAATTATATTACTGAGTGCAGATATAATAACCAGTGAAAATATCCCCACTCATTTTTCTATAAGTATTTTCGGTCTTTTATAAACTTGAGAGATTTTATTACCACTCTTGCATCATTGAAGTTTTCATAGAATGTTCATATTGGATGTCACCAATAATACTGCTTATTCCAAAGTCAAGTCTCCGATCGGTATATTCATTGATCTTTATCAGCATGGAAATATCTTCCACATGGAACTGAAGTCCTTCAGGATCACAGTTGAATAAATGATGCTTGGCTACGTACAGCATTCGAGGAGATAATTTCTGGAGAACGGATATACTCCGTGCAATCATAGAGTTCCGAGTATTGATGCTTGATGGAGCTGAATGCTTGGATATTGCCTATTGAAATATCGTTGATGATTTTATTACTTGTAAGACAATATTCATTCATGTAGTGTTCAAAGGTAAAGGTGTATAGTTTCATTTTCAGACATATTCATACACAGATGCTTACTTAAATGAATATATGTGCTTATAACAATGAGAAAAAAAAGAGAATAAAGGATTTTTCCAAAAATATGAAGGTGATACGTTAAGAAAATACAGATTAAATAAACTTGGAAAATTATATTCCAGCAAAGAGAATAATGATTAATTCGGCCTTTGTTTAAAGAAATGTTAAATGGTTTTCCTATTTCTAACGAAATGGTAAGAGAATTAAGTTTTATGGCATAACCTGATGAAATTCCCGTGACTGTGCCGGAAAATGAGTGAAATATTTCATCTATCTGTTACGTACTTTATTCTTTCCTTGGTTTTATAGATTACTTTTCTTATGAATTTTTAGAAATGTTTTCTGATTCACCGGGAGTCACCATCATTGTCAACTTTGTCTGAATTTTCTACATATGAGGATCATATATCTCTCCTGGCTCCAGTTTTATCCCCTTTGAAATCTTACGTCCATTTATTTACACAAACTGGTTTCAATGCTATCAATCATTGAAATCAAACATCATGAATTACTATACTTTGATACGATAAAGAGAACAAATGATATGAAAGGCAGACATAAGAAAAGGATAACTGTTCTTCTCTGGAAGATATCTCCTGAATTTTACTTCCACTGAATTCAAGCTTCGTGGGATATTTCAAGCCACGTTGATTTAAGCAAATTTAAGTTTGTAAACAACGCTGAATGTCCTCATACAATAAAAACGTTGTCCTGTGTTTGAGATTTACAGTAAGATAATGCAGTAAAAAACTCTGTCTCTCTCTCTCTCTCTCTCTCTCTCTCTCTCTCTCTCTCTCTCTCTCTCTCTCTCTCTCTCTCTCTCCTATTCATGCTAAACTTCAAGGTATTCCATAATGATTGAACCAATCTCGCTTCTGATAATTATTTATAAATATCTCATTTTCCTCTGTATTGTTTCCCTCTGTTTGATCTTAATTGGATTACGAATTCTTTCCTCTTTATGAACCTCGTGTTATGGTCTTTGTTATTGCTATTTACATTCATCAGCATTTATCCTTTTCTTAGTGTGAAGAGGGTGTGTCTGTCATTTTATTGCTTTTTCAGGATAATTCAAAGCTAATGTATGAATATAGGATATTCCAATGTTACATAAATATTAACTGAAGTTGATTGTATATTTTAACATGAACACACTGATTGTATATATATATATATATATATATATATATATATATATATATATATATATATATATATATATATATATATATATATATGTGTGTGTGTGTGTGTGTGTGTATATATATACATACATACATGCATATTTATATATATATATATATATATATATATATATATATATATATATATATATATATATATATATATATATATATATATATATAGACAAATGTGCAGAGCAGTGGACAATAAATGCAAAGGAGCAAAAATAAAATGGATAGAAGACCTGTGTAAAAACATGTGGGGAATGTTTCAGAAACGGCCATTCAAGAGAGCTATTCACTGCAGTAGACAGATTAACAAGGGTTGGAAAAACCATGGAATTGCTCTAAGAGATGCCGATGTTAACAAGGTATCAGCATCGGCTGTTGTTGAGAAGATCTGGAAAACGCACTACGAGGAACAACTAAAAGGAAGTGGGGGACGGGTAACTGGAGAAGATTATCCAGAACTAAGAGGAGAGCAATGGAACATACAGGAAACGCCAGATCTCCTGATAGAAGAAGTGGAAAAAGCTTTAAGAGCTATGTCAAGTGGGAAAGCACCAGGAATAGATGGAGTATCAAGGGAATTGCTTGAGGCTGAAGGTGAAATGGTAGAAAGATGATTGTGTGATTTATGCAGGGATATAGTAGATGGACAAGCAGCTCCAAATGATTGGATTGAAAACTTTATAATTCCAACACACAAGTAAGGGTGTTCCCTTACTTGTGTGTTATGAAAAAAATATAGGCCTATCAGTCTATTACCACATGCTTATAAAGTTTTAGCAACAATCATACAAAGTAGAATAGCAAGTCAAGAAGTGGAAATAATTGATGAGGGTCAAGCAGGATTTAGGGGGCGGGGTAGAGGAACAATCAATCATGTATTCACCTTCTCACATAACATAGAAAAATTCTGGGAGAAGGAAAAAGATCTGTATTATGTATTTATTGACTTCAGGCAAGCGTTTGACTCCATATGGAGGGAAGGAATGATTAGGATTTTGAAGGAATGGGGATTAGAGCCAAAAATGCTGGAAACCATCAGGAGATTGTATGAAAGGAAATCGGCTAGAGTAAGAAAAGGAAAGTGTCTGACCGAAGAGTTCATAACCACTGGTGGGGTTATACAGGGTTGCCCACTATCACCACACCTCTTCAACCTATACTTGGATTGGGTAATGAGAATGGCACTTGGAGATTATGAGGGTGGCATAGATATAGGAGGGACAAAAATATCTAACATGAGATATGCATATGACATAGTGCTTTTAGCAGAAACTAAGGAGGAACTTTAGAGAGTGTTGAGAATGGTGGAGGAGTAGTGCAGCAGGTATTAATTAGTGATAAATAGAGAGAGAACCAAAAGTATGAAAACTGGACGCCAGAGAGAGGCCTTAGAAATACAGCTATCAGAGGGAGAAGTGGAACAAGTCAATGAGTTTAAATATTTGTGAGTGTTTTTCACAGCAGATGGAAATATGGAAAGAGCAATTCAAGACCGAATCTCAAGTGGCCAGAAAGCATTTGGAAGGATAAGAAGAATCTGGAAAGATAGAAATATATCCATTAAGTTGAAAATTAGACTATAAAAAGCAATAGTATTCCTCACTGTGATATACGGTGCTGAATGCTGGATACTGAAGAAGAGAGAAGAGAAAAAGATATTAGCCTTTAAAATGAAATGTCTGAGAAGAATATGCGGTGTAAGATGGGAGGACAGAATTACGAACGAGAGAGTGAGAAAAATGGCTGGTGTTGAGGACAAAATTCTGATTAGAGCGGAAGATATTCAGAAGAGATGGTTTGGGCATGTACAGAGGATGGAACAGGACAGATGGCCAAAGATAGTGCTACATGGTCGAGTGGCCGGAAATAGACCGAGAGGACGACAAAGAGATTCATGGGTGAAAACCACCAAGAAAGCAAATAGAGGCGAAACATTTCAGTAACTGGCACAGATGGCATTGGATAGAAGTCTCTGGAGAGAATGGTGATATCAGATGCAGGACCCAGCCCGGAGAATTCCGGACGGGATTTAGTGATATATATATATATATATATATATATATATATATATATATATATATATATATATATATATATATATATATATATATATATATATATATATATATATATACTTATATATATATATATCCATCCATCTATATACCAAGGCCCTTCCCCCAATTTTGGGAGGTAGCCGACACCAACAATGAAACAAAACAAAAAGGGGACCTCTACTCTCTATGTTCCTTCAGCCTAATCAGGGACTCAACCGAGTTCAGCTGGTACTGCTAGGGTGCCACAGCCCAACCTCCCACATTTCCACCACAGATGAAGCTTCATAATGCTGACTCCCCTACTGCTGCTACCTCCGCGGTCATCTAAGGCACCGGAGGAAGCAGCAGGGCCTACTGGAACTGCGTCACAATCGCTCGCCATTCATTCCTATTTCTAGCACGCTCTCTTGCCTCTCTCACATCTATCCTCCTATCACCCAGAGCTTTCTTCACACCATCCATCCACCAAAACCTTGGCCTTCCTCTTGTACTTCTCCCATCAACTCTTGCATTCATCACCTTCTTTAGCAGACAACCATTTTCCATTCTCTCAACATGGCCAAACCACCTCAACACATTCATATCCACTCTAGCCGCTAACTCATTTCTTACACCCGTTCTCACTCTCACCACTTCGTTCCTAACACTATCTACTCGAGATACACCAGCCATACTCCTTAGACACTTCATCTCAAACACATTCAATTTCTGTCTCTCCATCACTTTCATTCCCCACAACTCCGATCCATACATCACAGTTGGTACAATCACTTTCTCATATAGAACTCTCTTTACATTCATGCCCAACCCTCTATTTTTTACTACTCCCTTAACTGCCCCCAACACTTTGCAACCTTCATTCACTCTCTGACGTACATCTGCTTCCACTCCACCATTTGCTGCAACAATAGACCCCAAGTACTTAAACTGATCCACCTCCTCAAGTAACTCTCCATTCAACATGACATTCAACCTTGCACCACCTTCCCTTCTCGTACATCTCATAACCTTACTCTTACCCACATTAACTTTCAACTTCCTTCTCTCACACACCCTTCCAAATTCTGTCACTAGTCGGTCAAGCTTCTCTTCTGTGTCTGCAACCAGTACAGTATCATCTGCAAACAACAACTGATTTACCTCCCATTCATGGTCCTTCTCGTCTACCAGTTTTAATCCTCGTCCAAGCACTCGAGCATTCACCTCTCTCACCACTCCATCAACATACAAGTTAAACAACCACGGCGACATCACACATCCCTGTCTCAGCCCCACTCTCACCGGAAACCAATCACTCACTTCATTTCCTATTCTAACAAATGCTTTACTACCTTTGTAGAAACTTTTCACTGCTTGCAACAACCTTCCTCCAACTCCATATAACCTCATCACATTCCACATTGCTTCCCTATCAACTCTATCATATGCTTTCTCCAGATCCATAAACGCAACATACACCTCCTTACCTTTTGCTAAATATTTCTCGCATATCTGCCGTACTGTAAAAATCTGATTCATACAACCCCTACCTCTTCTAAAACCACCCTGTATTTCTAAGATTGCATTCTCTGTTTTATCCTTAATCCTTTTAATCATTACTCTAACATACACTTTTCCAACTACGCTTAACAAACTAATACCTCTTGAACTACAACACTCATGCACATCTCCCTTACCCTTATATAGTGGTACAATACATGCACAAACCCAATCTACTGGTACCATTGACAACACAAAGCACATATTAAACAATCTCACCAACCATTCAAGTACAGTCACACCCCCTTCCTTCAACATCTCAGCTTTCACATCATCCATACCAGATGCTTTTCCTACTCTCGTTTCATCTAGTGCTCTCCTCACTTCATCTATTGTAATCTCTCTCTCATTCTCATCTCCCATCACTGGCACCTCAACACCTGGAACAGCAATTATATCTGCCTCCCTATTATCCTCAACATTCAGCAAACTTTCAAAATATTCCGCCCACCTTTTCCTTGCCTCCTCTCCTTTTAACAACCTTCCATT
>NC_090731.1:67530510-67568010 GCF_036898095.1 Palaemon carinicauda | reverse complement strand
AAAGCATATGATAGAGTTGATAGGGAAGCAATGTGGAATGTGATGAGGTTATATGGAGTTGGAGGAAGGTTGTTGCAAGCAGTGAAAAGTTTCTACAAAGGTAGTAAAGCATGTGTTAGAATAGGAAATGAAGTGAGTGATTGGTTTCCGGTGAGAGTGGGGCTGAGACAGGGATGTGTGATGTCGCCGTGGTTGTTTATCTTGTATGTTGATGGAGTGGTGAGAGAGGTGAATGCTCGAGTGCTTGGACGAGGATTAAAACTGGTAGACGAGAAGGACCATGAATGGGAGGTAAATCAGTTGTTGTTTGCAGATGATACTGTTCTGGTTGCAGACACAAAAGAGAAGCTTGACCGACTAGTGACAGAATTTGGAAGGGTGTGTGAGAGAAGGAAGTTGAGAGTTAATGTGGGTAAGAGTAAGGTTATGAGATGTACGAGAAGGGAAGGTGGTGCAAGGTTGAATGTCATGTTGAATGGAGAGTTACTTGAGGAGGTGGATCAGTTTAAGTACTTGGGGTCTATTGTTGCAGCAAATGGTGGAGTGGAAGCAGATGTACGTCAGAGAGTGAATGAAGGTTGCAAAGTGTTGGGGGCAGTTAAGGGAGTAGTAAAAAATAGAGGGTTGGGCATGAATGTAAAGAGAGTTCTATATGAGAAAGTGATTGTACCAACTGTGATGTATGGATCGGAGTTGTGGGGAATGAAAGTGATGGAGAGACAGAAATTGAATGTGTTTGAGATGAAGTGTCTAAGGAGTATGGCTGGTGTATCTCGAGTAGATAGGGTTAGGAACGAAGTGGTGAGAGTGAGAACGGGTGTAAGAAATGAGTTAGCGGCTAGAGTGGATATGAATGTGTTGAGGTGGTTTGGCCATGTTGAGAGAATGGAAAATGGTTGTCTGCTAAAGAAGGTGATGAATGCAAGAGTTGATGGGAGAAGTACAAGAGGAAGGCCAAGGTTTGGGTGGATGGATGGTGTGAAGAAAGCTCTGGGTGATAGGAGGATAGATGTGAGAGAGGCAAGAGAGCGTGCTAGAAATAAGAATGAATGGCGAGCGATTGTGACGCAGTTCCAGTAGGCCCTGCTGCTGATATCCGGTGCCTTAGATGACCGCGGAGGTAGCAGCAGTAGGGGAGTCAGCATTATGAAGCTTCATCTGTGGTGGAAATGTGGGAGGTTGGGCTGTGGCACCCTAGCAGTACCAGCTGAACTCGGTTGAGTCCCTGATTAGGCTGAAGGAACATAGAGAGTAGAGGTCCCCTTTTTGTTTTGTTTCATTGTTGGTGTCGGCTACCTCCCAAAATTGGGGGAAGGGCCTTGGTATATGGATGGGTGGATATATATATATATAAGTATATATATATATATATATATATATATATATATATATATATATATATATATATATATATATATATATATCACTAAATCCCGTCCGGAATTCTCCGGCCTGGGTCCTGCATCTGATATCACCATTCTCTCCAGAGACTTCTATCCAATGCCATCTGTGCCAGTTACTGAAATGTTTCGCCTCTATTTGCTTTCTTGGTGGTTTTCACCCATGAATCTCTTTGTCGTCCTCTCGGTCTATTTCCGGCCACTCGACCATGTAGCACTATCTTTGGCCATCTGTCCTGTTCCATCCTCTGTACATGCCCAAACCATCTCTTCTGATATCTTCCACTCTAATCAGAATTTTGTCCTCAACACCAGCCATTTTTCTCACTCTCTCGTTCGTAATTCTGTCCTCCCATCTTACACCGCATATTCTTCTCAGACATTTCATTTTAAAGGCTAATATCTTTTTCTCTTCTCTCTTCTTTAGTATCCAGCATTCAGCACCGTATATCACAGTGGGGAATACTATTGCTTTTTATAGTCTAATTTTCAAGTCAAGGTCATGGGCGAATGCCCACATCGTGAAAATAAACTGTGCAAAAACTGTGAGACAAATCAAAGTAACCAGTGTTTAGTTTGTAAAAAAGAAAACTGTATATGCCAATGGGAAGAATGTGAGAAAGTTAAGGTCATGGGCGAATGCCCACATTGTGAAAATAAACTGTGCAAAAACTGTGAGACAAATCAAAGAAACCAGTGTTTAGTTTGTAAAAAAGAAAACTGTATATGGCAATGGGCAGAATGTGAGACAGTTCAGTTTATAAACGAATGCCCACATTGTGAAAATAAACGGTGCAAATGTGCACCACAGGAAATTCGAGATAAATTTTTTTTATATCTAAGAGGGGAAGAAATGGACATCAACGAAGGTCCCTGCATTGTAAATCTACGAGAGACGCAGTTCTGTGAGAAAGCCAAGGAAAACAAGGATCTGAGCAAACTGCTACGCAAGTTACGGGCAACGCATGCCCTGGTCGAATTTGACTGGGGTAGTAGGAAGCGATATTTCGAACTCAGAATCGATTTGGACCTTGCTGGTAAAGAGTGGGCAGTACCATTTTACTGGGAAAAACCTCCATCAGATAAGGGATGTGTAGTAGGCACCTACTACTTCTCAAACCTGGCACCACGTCAGGTTTGGGAATCAATTACGGACTTGCACAATCCCTGGAACTTGCGTCGGTATAATTTTTTCAGAAATAACTGCCAGATGATGGCACGCAATTTGCTAGAAAATCTTGGCCTCCACATCTCCAGATATGATCGTGTCCCACTGGTGAATCCCCGACGGCCAGGAGAAAAAAAACGAGAAGATTGAACGTTTCAAGTGCTCTTTTGTAACATCTTCAAATAATTACACATTTACCTCGTCAGTGAGTGACACGCCTGAATGCAATATGTGTTATATGCAAGGGAACGACGGAAAAAAACGTCACACTTGACTTAGATGAAAATTTGGGCGAGATTCTGGAATGCCGTTTAGGGGAGAGTTTAAGCGGTGCTGCGGAAGAGAGCATTGAAAAAAATAAAGCTCTTAAGACAGGAGGCAAATCAGAAAGCAAATGAAAAGGAAAGAAATGAGAAGTGGAAGAAGATTAAAAAGAAAGAAGAAAAGTTTGATAAAAAGATTGTGAAGGACAATGGAAATAAGAAAAATAAGAACGATAAAATTAAAAAGCAGAATAACAAAAAGGAGATGAATAGAAATCCAGAGGAAAAATTTCATAAAAAAGAAGAGGAGGAATTTAATAAAATGAATTCAAAGGACAACATTAATAAAAAGAATAAGAACAATACAATTAAAAAGGTGAAAAAGAATCAAGAGAAGGAGAAAGGAAAGAAGATTAAGAAGAAAAATAAGAATCCGGAAGAGAGGGAGAATCGGAAGGAAAAAAAGACCACCACTCGTATTGAAGAACTAGAGAGGGAAATAACAGAATTGAGAAGAGAAAAGGAGGATCTGCAGGAGGAAAATAGATATTTAAAGGATTGTCTCAGGAGACAAGACAGACACAAGCGTAAAAAATTGTGGAAAAATAGAAAGGAAATCAAACCACTCAAGAAGGACCTTCTAAGAGAAGAGCAAATCAATGATCTTTTGATGAGGCTATTTACACAGGAGGAGAGGATCAAAGAAAAGAAGGAGCATATTCAGAAAAGACGGATATACAATTGGGAGGGCATTGACCGAACTTCGAAAAGCTCTCCAGAAAAGACCAAAACACACCAGTTAACCAATAAGTTTTATTACGCATACGAATTTGATGTAGATATGAAAAAATACGATGGTAAAAATGAAATTATTAGATGTGAATGTCGTCATCATGATAAAAGTGAAAGTCGTAGATTTGAATATATTTCGGTGTCTCAACGCTCAGCGAGGAAGAGTAAGCACCCCGTCGAAGTGTTCCGTGTCAGGTTAGGCTGCGGAAGGTGTTTTTTGCTTCGGATTTTCAACCGATTCGATGCTATCAGGAAGTTCATCAAAAGTCGGCCAATCTCCATCATTTGTGGACCTAAATGTGTTATTGTGCCTTTGGATAAGGAGGAGGAGGAGAAAGAGAGAATAAAGAGGAGACCCAGAAAAAGGAATATCAAGAATCAGGAGGAACAGATGGAGAATGGAAAGAAGATTAAGAAAAATAAGAATCAGGAGGAAAAGAAGAAAGGAAAGAAGATTAAGAAAAATAAGAATCCGGAGGAAAAGAAGAAAGGAAAGAAGATTAAGAAAAATAAGAATCAGGAGGAAAAGAAGAAAGGAAAGAAGAAAATTAAGAAAAATAAGAATCAGGAGGAAAAGAAGAAAGGAAAGAAGAAGATTAAGAAAAAATACAAGAATCAGGAAGAAGAGATGGAGAACAAAAAAGAAGAGACTCAGAAACAAGAGAATAGCAAGAATCAGAAGGAGAAAATAAACACCAGTCGTATTGAGGAACTAGAGAGGGAAATAGCAGAATTAAGAAGAGGAAATGAGGATATGCGGGAGAAAAATATATATATAAAGGATGGTCTCAGGAGACTTGACAGACACGACTATACATATTTGTGGAAAAAGGACAAGAAAATCAAAACACTTAAGGCGGAGATTCTAAGAGCACAGCAAATCAATAATCTTTTGATAGGGCAATATTTACAGGAGAAGGGGAACAAGGGAAAGAAGGAGAAAAAAAGAGATAACTGCAACAAAAATCAAATGAAGAGGAAAAAAAAAAAGCATGTTCATAAAGTACATAACAAGAAGAATCAGATATATAGGGAGAATAGAATGATTTACAAGATGGAGTAAGCAGAAGGAAGACGTCTCACTTATTCCAGTATGCAGTGTTCTTTGATAAAGATTCACCTGTACTGTTTCTTTATCAAGTGGACAAATGCAGAAAAACTAAGTGTGACCTCTTTTAGTATGCTCCCCTAAAATAGATTCCAATGTACTGGAATACTGGAAGAAAAGTTTTTGGGTTTGTTATTGTACCTATGAACCTTCTGAATCAAGAGAGGGCCAAGTGCATTCCAGCCTTCCAGGTAAAAGTGAATAATTTACAAGATGGACTCAGTAAAGGGAAGAAGTCTCACTTATTCCAGTATGCAGTGTTCTTTGATAAAGATTCACCTGTACTGTTTCTTTATCAAGTAGACACATGCAGAAAAAATAAGTGTGGCCTCTTTTAATACACTCCCCTGAAGGAGATTCCAATGTACCGTAATACTAGAAGAAAAGTTTTTAAGTTTGTTATTATACCTATGAACCTTTTGGATCAAGAGAATGCCAAGTGCATTCCAGCCTTCCAGGTAAAATTGAATAATTTACAAGATGGACTCAGCAGAAGGAAGAAGTTTCACTTGTTCAAGTATGCAGTGTTCCATAACAAAGATTCACTTGTACTGTTTCTTTATCATGTGGACAAATGCAAAAAAAAATAAGTGAGACCTCTTTTAGTACGCTCCCCTGAAGGAGATTCCAATGTACCGGAATCCTGGAAGAAAAGTTTTTTGGCTTGTTATGGTACCTATAAACCTTCTGGATCAAAAGCCATTGAGAGAAAAGTTCTCAAAGCCAAGTGTATTCCAGCCTTCCAGGTAAAAGCAAATAACCCAAAAGATGGACTCAGTGGAGGGAAGAAGTCTCACTTGTTCCAGTATGCAGTGTTCCATGATAAAAATTCACCTGTACTGTTTATTTATCAAGTGGACAAATGCAGAAAAAATAAGTGTGGCCTCTTTTAATATACTCCCCTGAAGGAGATTCCAATGTACCGTAATACTGGAAGAAAAGTTTTTAAGTTCGTTATTATACCTAAGAACCTTCTGGATCAAGAGAGTGCCAAGTCCATTCCAGCCTTCCAGGTAAAAGTGAATAATTTACAAGATAAACTCAGCAGAGGGAAGAAGTCTCACTTGTTCCAGTATGCAGTGTTCCTTAATAAAGATTCACTTGTACTGTTTCTTTATCATGTGGACAAATGCAGAAATATAAGTGAGACCTCTTTTAGTACGCTCCCCTGAAGGAGATTCCAATGAACCGGAATCCTGGAAGAAAAGTTTTTTGGCTTGTTATGGTACCTATTATCCTTCTGGATCAAAAGCCATTGAGAGATAAGTTTTCAATGCCACGTGTATTCCAGCCTTCCAAGTAAAAGCAAATAATCCACAAGATGGACTCAATGGAGGGAAGAAGTCTCACTTGTTCCAGTATGCAGTTTTCCATAATAAAGATTCACCTGTACTGTTTCTTTATCAGGTGGACAAATGCAGAAAAAATAAGTGTGACCTCTTTTAATACGCTCCCCTGAAGGAGATTCCAATGTACTGGAATATTGGAAGAAAAGTTTTTAAGTTTGTTATTATACCTATGATCCTTCTGGATCAAGAGAGTGCCAAGTCCATTCCAGCGTTCCAGGTAGAAGTGAATAATTCACAAGATGGACTCAGTAAAGGGAAGAAGTCTCACTTGTTCCAGTATGCAGTTTTCCATAATAAAGATTCACTTGTACTGTTTCTTTATCATGTGGACAAATGCAAAAAAAAATGTGATTTCTTTTAATACGCTCCTCTTGAGGAGATTCCAATGTAATGGAATACTGGAAGAAAAGCTTTTGGGTTTTTTATTATACCTATGAACCTTCTGGATCAAAAGCCATTGAAAGAAAAGTTCTCAATGCCAAGTGTATTAGAGCCTTCCAGGTAAAAGCAAATGATCCAAAAGATGGACTCAGTGGAGGGAAGAAGAATCACTTGTTCCAGTATGCAGTGTTCCTTGATAAAGATTCACCTGTACTGTTTCTTTAGCATGTGGACAAATGCAGAAAAAATAAGTGTGACTTCTTTTAATACGCTCCTCTTAAGGAGATTCCAATGTAATGGAATACTAGAAGAAAACTTTTTTGGCTTGTTATGGTACCTATTAATCTTCAGGATCAAAACCCATTGAGAGACAAGCTCTCAATGGCAAGTGTATTCCAGCCTTCCAGGTAAAAGCAAATAATCTACAAGATGGACTGAATGGAGGGAAGAAGTCTCACTTGTTCCAGTATGCATTGTTCCATAATAATGATTCACCTGTACTGTTTCTTTATCATGTGGACAAATGCAAAAAAAATAAGTGTGACTTCTTTCAATACACTCCTCTGAAGGAGATGCCAATGTAATGGAATACTGTAAGAAAAGTTTTTTGGCTTGTTATGGTACCTATTAACCTTCAGGATCAAAACCCATTGAGAAACAAGCTCTCAATGGCAAGTGCATTCCAGCCTTCCAGGTAAAAGTGAATAATTTAAAAGATGAACTCAGCAGAGGGAAGAAGTCTCACTTGTTCTAGTATGCAGTGTTCCATAATAAAGATTCACTTGTACTGTTTCTTTATCATGTGGACAAATGCAGAAAAAATAAGTGAGACCTCTTTTAGTACGCTCCCCTGAAGGAGATTTCAATGTACCGGAATACTGAAAGAAAAGTTTTTTGGCTTGTTATGGTACCTATTAACCTTCTGGATCAAAAGCCATTGAGAGACAAGTTCTCAATGCCAAGTGTATTCCATCATACCAGATAAAAGGGAATAATTTATAACATGGACTCATCAGAGGAAAGAAGTCTCACTTGTTCCAGTATGCAGTGTTCCGTGATAAAGATTCACTTGTACTGTTTCTTTATCATGTGGACAAATGCAGAAAAAATATGTGCGACCCTTTTCAGTACGCTCCCCTGAAGGAAATTCCAATGTAACGGAATAGTGGAAGAAAAGTTTTTTGGCTTGTTATGGTACCTATTAACCTTCTGGATCAAAAGCCATTGAGAGACAAGCTCTCAATGCCAAGTGTATTCCAGCCTTCCAAGTAAAAGCGAATAATCTACAAGATGGACTCAGTGGAGGGAAGAAGTCTCACTTGTTCCAGTATGCAGTGTTCCATAATAAAGATTCACTTGTACTGTTTCTTTATCATGTGGACAAATGCAGGAAAAATAAGTGTGACCTCCTTTAGTAGGCTCCCCTCAACAAATGAGCTATAATCAGAGATGGATCCAAGGTAGTACTCTCTAGCCAATCAAAGGTTCCAATAACTTTCAACGCTGACTCACAACTTGGTGATCCTACTACCTATCTTTACTTACGCATATGTAATATATATATATATATATATATATATATATATATATATATATATATATATATATATATATATATATATATGTATATATATATACATATATATATATATACATATACATATATATATATATATATATATATATATATATATATATATATATATATATATATATATATATATATATGTTACATATGCGTAAGTAAAGATAGGTAGTAGGATCACCAGGTTGTGAGTCAGCGTTGAAAGTTATTGGAACCTTTGATTGGCTAGAGAGTACTACATTGGATCCATCTCTGATTATAGCTCATTTGTTGAGGGGAGCGTACTAAAGGAGGTCACACTTATTTTTTCTGCATGTGTCCACATGATAAAGAAACAGTACAAGTGAATCTTTATTATGGAACACTGCATACTGGAACAAGTGAGACTTCTTCCCTCCACTGAGTCCATCTTGTAGACTATTCTCTTTTACTTTCTGCTTTGCGAAAGTAATAACCCCTAATAAATAGCGTATGTTTGTATTCCAGTTACGGAACAAAATTCAATTAAAACTTAATCCCATAAATTGATAACCCCGTTTGTTTTTAGTAAGATTTTTCATTGATTGGTGAATGAAAGTTACTTTTCTTGGCTTGAATCTAACTTCAAGTGTCATTTTAAAGTTGAATTGTTGTCCTTCAATGCAACTTGCTATAAAAAAATATGAGGTCAGATATTATTGTGGCTTAATCATTTAATTTTGTTCTCCAAAATTATAGAACATGTATGAAAGATATATAAAATGTGAGATTTGATAAGGGCAAAAAGCACCATAAGTAAAAATAGCCAAAAAACTTCATCTTTGCAACTTTAACAAACCATATTTCATCTTTCCAGAATTGTATTTAAATGATTTTTATCTCATTTTATATAGAATCAAATCCGTTAATTTAAAAGCTTACAAGAAATTCATAGTAATAACATAATATTTGCAAGTAATATAAATGTATAAAAACTTGAATAAGAGCTCTCTTAACGAAATTAAATTTGAAGACTTAACAATAATTTTTATAGTAAATTGTAGGAAAATAACACTATTATAATGTGGTAATGTAACAAAAATATGTATCATCATCAAACTGACTTATGAGCATCAAACATAGTCTGTCACATTGCAAAACTGTGATCACGTTTCTTTGCTTTTATCATCATAAGAATACCCGTAGTACTAAATTCTAGTGTCATTTTTATAGGTAATAAGACCTATAAACTGAAAAAAAAACAGTGGTGGCTAAAGGTAAGAAAAACATTACAGATCACATTCACCTATGGTTATTCAAAATTGAAAATTTAATTTAACTTTGTATCATAAGGTTCACATAGGTAGTTTTAGCTTAAGTAGGGTGGGTTGAGTTAGAAGACATTTGAGGTTAGAAGTGAGAAGATTTAGTAGGGTAGGGTTGACAATCGATTGCAGAAGGTTAGGGTTTACAATCGATTGCACTATGTTAGGGTTGACAATCGAATGCACTAGGTTAGGGTTGACAATTGATTGCAGTAGGTTAGGGTTTACTATCGATTGCACTAGGTTAGGGTTGACAATCGATTGCAGTAGGTCAGGGTTGACAATCGATTGCAGTAGGTTAGGGTTTACAATCGATTGCACTATGTTAGGGTTGACAATCGAATGCACTAAGTTAGGGTTGACAATCAATTGCAGTAGGTTAGGGTTTACAATCGATTGCACTAGGTTAGGGTTTACAATCGATTGCAGCAGGTTAGGGTTTACAATCGATTGCAGTAGGTTAGGGTTTACAATCGATTGCACTAGGTTAGGGTTGACAATCGAATGCACTAGGTTAGGGTTGACAATCGATTGCAGTAGGTTAGGGTTTACAATCGATTGCAGTAGGTAAGGGTTTACAATCGATTGCACTAGGTTAGGGTTTACAATCGATTGCAGCAGGTTAGGGTTTACAATCGATTGCAGTAGGTTAGGGTTTACAATCGATTGCACTAGGTTAGGGTTTACAATCGATTGCAGCAGGTTAGGGTTTACAATCGATTAAACTAGGTTAGGGTTTACAATCGATTGCAGCAGGTTAGGGTTTACAATCGATTGCAGCAGGTTAGGGTTTACAATCGATTGCACTAGGTTAGGGTTTACAATCGATTGCAGCAGGTTAGGGTTTACAATCGATTGCAGCAGGTTAGGGTTTACAATCGATTGCACTAGGTTAGGGTTTACAATCGATTGCAGCAGGTTAGGGTTTACAATCGATTGCAGTAGGTTAGGGTTTACAATCGATTGCAGTAGGTTAGGGTTTAAAATCGATTGCAGTAGGTTAGAGATTACTATCGATTCCACTAAGTTGGGGTTTACAATCGATTGTAGTAGGTTAGGGTTTACAATCGATTGCAGTAGGCTAGGGTTTACAATCGATTGCACTAGGTTAGGGTTATCAATCGATTGCACTAGGTTATGGTTGACAATCGATTGCAGTAGGTTAGGGTTTACAATCGATTGCAGTAGGTTAGGGTTTACAATCGATTGCACTAGGTTAGGGTTTACAATCGATTGCAGCAGGTTAGGGTTTACAATCGATTGCAGTAGGTTAGGGTTTACAATCGATTGCACTAGGTTAGGGTTGACAATCGAATGCACTAGGTTAGGGTTGACAATCGATTGCAGTAGGTTAGGGTTTACAATCGATTGCAGTATGTTAGGGTTTACAATCGATTGCACTAGGTTAGAGTTTACAATCGATTGCAACAGGTTAGGGTTTACAATCGATTGCAGTAGGTTAGGGTTTACAATCGATTGCACTAGGTTAGGGTTTACAATCGATTGCAGCAGGTTAGGGTTTACAATCGATTGCAGCAGGTTAGGGTTTACAATTGATTGCAGTAGGTTGGGGTTTACAATCAATTGCACTAGGTTAGGGTTTACAATCGATTGCAGCAGGTTAGGGTTTACAATCGATTGCAGCAGGTTAGGGACCATCGATTGCACTAGGTTAGGGTTTACAATCGATTGCAGCAGGTTAGGGTTTACAATTGATTGCGGCAGGTTAGGGTTTACAATCGATTGCACTAGGTTAGGGTTTACAATCGATTGCAGCAGGTTAGGGTTTACAATCGATTGCAGTAGGTTAGGGTTTAAAATCGATTGCAGTAGGTTAGAGTTTACAATCGATTCCACTAAGTTGGGGTTTACAATCGATTGCAGTAGGTTAGGGTTTACAATCGATTGCAGTAGGCTAGGGTTTAAAATCGATTGCACTAGGTTAGGGTTAACAATCGATTGCACTAGGTTATGGTTGACAATCGATTCCACTAAGTTGGGGTTTACAATCGATTGCAGTAGGTTAGGGTTTACAATCGATTGCAGTAGGCTAGGGTTTAAAATCGATTGCACTAGGTTAGGGTTAACAATCGATTGCACTAGGTTATGGTTGACAATCGATTGCAGTAGGTTAGAGTTTACAATCGATTCCACTAAGTTGGGGTTTACAATCGATTGCAGTAGGTTAGGGTTTACAATCGATTGCACTAAGTTAGGGTTGACAATCGATTGCACTAGGTTAGGGTTTACAATCGATTGCAGTAGGTTAGGGTTTACAATCAATTGCACTAGGTTATGGTTTACAATTGATTGCACTAGGTTAGGGTTTACAATTTATTACAGTAGGTTAGGGTTTACAATCGATTGCAGCAGGTTAGGGTTTACAATCGATTGCAGTAGGTTAGGGTTTACAATCGATTGCACTAAGTTATGGTTTACAATCGATTGCAGCAGGTTAGGGTTTACAATTGATTGCAATATGTTAGGGTTTACAATCAATTACACTAGGTTATGGTTTACAATCGATTGCAGGTTAGGGTTTACAATTGATTGCAATATGTTAGGGTTGACAATCAATTAAACTAGGTTAGGGTTTACAATCTATTACACTAAGTTAGGGTTTACAATTGATTGCAATATGTTAGGGTTTACAATCAATTACACTAGGTTATGGTTTACAATTGATTGCAGTAGGTTAGGGTTTACTGTAGTAGGGTATGGTTAGATTTAGCTTACATAAGGGGTGTATACATGATAGCGGCCACGTGTATGCATGATGACGGCCAACTAAGAATACAGCAACGTAAGGAGGTTGCAGCCCGGCGTTAGCCCTCACATTAGGCAAGTAGGTAAGGACACGGCTTGTAGGTTGGGTTAGGAGGGGAAGTTTAGGTTAGTTGGTGTCCATTTTTCATGCAAACCGTGAGGAACAGGCAGCTCATGTACAATGGCTCTTACAGTAATAAAGTTAAAAAAAAAAACACACAACTGTAGGCTAATACTGTACTAAAATTGATAAATCGATACCAGTAATAATGATAAAAAAAAAAAAAGACATTGGGAAGGAACACTTACCCAAGACCTTCCCTATTTCTTGGTTCACAGAAACAATTACCTTGGCATTATCGCCAGTTGTACAGATATCTTTCACTAGGGGTTTATTATTGCTACTTGTACAGATGTCTTTCATTAGAGGTTTATTATCGCTACTTGTACAGGTGTCTTTCATTAGGGGTTTATTATCGCTACTTGTACAGGTGTCTTTCATTAGGGGTTTATTATCGCTACTTGTACAGATGTCTTTCATCAGGGGTTTATTATCGCTACTTGTACAGATGTCTTTCATTAGGGGTTCATTATCGCTACTTGTACAGATGTCTTTCATTAGGGGTTTATTATCGCTACTTGTACAAGTGTCTTTCATTAGGGGTTTAGTATCGCTACTTGTACAAGTGTCTTTCATTAGGGGTTTTATGACAATATTAAAGTCGTTTAACTGGAGTATGTGTTCCATTGCGGGAACTTTTTTAGCCAAAGCATTGGCCAGTTTCTTCTCACTGATACCGTGAATATTACGGAAACCTTTTCTGCACACATACAGACAAAACCACTATCTTTGATTGTACATTTTCTTCGGCTCATTTCTTTGGTAGTAAATGCTCAATGGGAACTTCCTGCAAACGACTTAGCAAGTACGAATTTTCAAGATTTATAATCCCCTAATTCCAGGTTCCTCGTTGCTCTCTCCACGACACACTGATTGTGGGCAGACTACTAGATGGAGCGTAGTAGGTGCACAACTTTTATACTTTTACTTCTTAACTTCAAGGAGCTCTCCAATATACCGGGTAACCTCTTTACTTGGGGTTTTTAAATTTACTATTTCTGTTATTATTTTTAAAATTTTTTAACTCATTACAGTAGTTGTTCTTAAAATATCTTATTTTTCCCTGTTTCCTTTCCACATTGGGTTCATCTTCCCTATTGGAGCCCTTGGGCTTATAGCATCTTGCTTTTCCAACTAGGGTTGTAGCTTAGCTAATAATAATAATAATAATAATAATAATAATAATAATAATAATAATAATAATAATAATAATAATAATTATAAATCAAGTAGCTAACGATAAATCTAATAAACTATGCATATCTCTATCACGTTTTCTCTCTGCCTACCTAAACACAATCATTTTCAAACTTCTATAAATTAACGCGGAAACAAGTAGGCCTAAGCCCAATTGAAAAGGCACGGAATAATCGCTAGAAAAGTCCTAAAATCCTTTAAATATGTTTCTCCTAGGAGACATATGGAATCTCGCATTAAGAAGGATAAACGGAAAAGGTAGAATTCCTATAATGACTTCAAGTAGAAGCCGACAGAGAATGCCTACCACATTCCTCCATATGATTATTTCAAGTCAGATTTCATAGATTTATATTTAAAAAATAAAGTAAAAAGTACCAAAATTTAACATATTTTTTATATATTGTACTGAATACCCAGTAATGTACCAAATTTGGTTAACACATACTAAAAAACGTAACCATGTAGGCCTAATCCCGGGTGCCCAATCCTAGTGAGCTACAAGCGTGTGTGGGCATTTTCCACAGGACAGTAGCGCCCTTCGAATCCTGCAGGAGAAACCGAAGGGTCAATCCTCTGTGCGTACTGTATGCCCGGATTAAAAATTGAGTTTTGTCTTTCTCTTTCGTTTTCCGAGGATTGAGATCGTGAGAGATGCTTGGCTCAACTACTCCTAGGCATATCTTGCGCAACTATGTGCGTTAAAATTGATAGAAAAAACTTCACAATTAGGTCTAGTCCGAGAAAGATACTGCTATCACTTTGCGTAGATTTAGTCCCAGGTGCTACAAATATTGCCTCTAACCCGAGCTTTTAATTCAGTACTTCTGCATTGCTAAGATATACCGCCTAGCACACACACACACACACACACATATATATAAATATATATATATATATATATATATATATATATATATATATATATATATATATATATATATATATATATATATATATATATATATATATATATATATATATATATATATATATATATATATATATATACTTTTACGGGTTTATTTCTCGCCCTCCATCAAACACTAAAGGTCTGTTCAGGCGGCCATTTGTATTCAGGCTTAATAGTTTTCAGGTCACTATTATAACACTTTCTAAAAAGATAAGTCTTCAGGTTTTTCTTGAAAACCACAGGGAAAATGAAAATATGAAATATACGATTAAGTCCTGACTAGTTCCTCTGAAGAAGTATCACGAAACTAGTCAGGACTTGATCGTATATTTCGTATTTTCATTTTCCCTGTGGTTCTTCTGCATCTCAGCATCACGATTTCCTGTAATTTTTACGCATATATATATATATATATATATATATATATATATATATATATATATATATATATATATATATATATATATATATATATATATATATATATATATATATATATATATATATATATATATATATATATATACACGTAAAACGTATAATTATAACCTCAACTTGAAAAGTTGGCTGAATTTAGCGAGTTAATCGCCAACATAAAAACCCACCAAATTTCTCTCCGACATTGAAGTAAACCAGTCGCTTTGCTGACCGTTTCCGTATGTTAATTCTCTTTTCATAATAATTAGACATTTTCAGAATAGTTCTTAGGACGATTAAGAACCCATTTCTAATATAAATTGAACGATGGTATATGGGATTGCTTATAATATTTACTGAAGGTAAAGAAGAAGAAGAAGAAGACAAATTGTAAATAGACTTGCACGGATGACGAATGGTACGGTGTGGGAATAAACAGAAATGAACTATGACAAGAATGCTCTCTCTCTCTCTCTCTCTCTCTCTCTCTCTCTCTCTCTCTCTCTCTCTCTCTCTCTCTCTCTCTCTCTCTCCGGTCATTAATATAGGAAAGAATTTCCACGAATAGAGTCAAAATGAACGGAGAATAAAGAAATCTTGCAAGAGGCCAGATCGTTTTCAGCGTCAAATTCATCCTGTTTTCCTTCAGAATTCATCCTGTTTTCCTTCAGAATCCATCCTGTTTTCCTTCAGAATTCATCCTGTTTTCCTTCAGAATTCATCCTATTTTCCTTCAGCCTTCGAAGACACTTTGAAGATTTCTATCGATCAGAAACATTTGTGATTACTTATTATTTCGACTATTTCCTTAATAGTTAACACGAATATAATTGAAATTCATGCTGAAGATGAACATTACTCTCTAGGAATGAACGAAGATTAATGAAGACTTTCCAAAAAATGATCTCCGAGTTAGATTTGTCTCAGAAGCGTCTTCGCTGATAGAAAGAAAACCATGAATAAATCTTTCCCGTTGCTATCGATTTTTTTCATTAATTCCTCTCTGTATTTCTTTATTTTGTAGATAAATAGTTTTTTATCTCTCTCTCTCTCTCTCTCTCTCTCTCTCTCTCTCTCTCTCTCTCTCTCTCTCTCTCTCTCTCTCTCTGACATTTTTTAATAATAAGGTTGATTTGGGTGCTATGGTAGTTAATAGTAATTATGGCTTACGTAAGTACCCTTTTGTCCTGTTTTTCACAAGTTGTATCTGTCTGTGCTAGCCTAACAAGAGTTGGGAAGGATGTAGACAGATTGATATCTATTTATAAAAGAAATCCAGTAAGTAACAGATTAATTTCATTACATTCAAATAGTTTATTATCGTCGTATAGAATAATTGACTGGATATATACCCTACACCGATTTTTATGCCTATCGTGGATGTGGGCAACTCGTAAAATTACAAGTGGAGAATCTGAGTGCCCAGCCCAAGACTGTGAGACAAATCAAAGAAACCAGTGTTTAGTTTGTAAAAAAAAAAAAAAACTGTATATGCCAATGGGCAGAATGTAAGAAAGTTAAGGTCATGGGCGAATGCCCACATTATGAAAATCAACTGTGCAAAAACTGTGAGACAAATCAAGGAAACCAGTGTTTAGTTTGTAAAAAAGGAAACTGTATATGCCAATGGGCAGAATGTGAGAAAGTTAAGGTCATGGGTGAATGCCCACATTGTGAAAATAAACTATGCAAAAACTGTGAGACAAATCAAAGAAACCAGTGTTTAGTTTGTAAAAAAGAAAACTGTATATGCCAATGGGCAGAATGTGAGAAAGTTAAGGTCATGGGCGAATGCCCACATTGTGAAAATAAACTGTGCAAAAACTGTGAGACAAATCAAAGAAACCAGGGTTTAGTTTGTAAAAAAGAAAACTGTATATGCCAATGGGCAGAATGTGAGAAAGTTAAGGTCATGGGCGAATGCCCACATTGTGAAAATAAACTGTGCAAAAACTGTGAGACAAATCAAAGTAACCAGTGTTTAGTTTGTAAAAAAGAAAACTGTATATGCCAATGGGCAGATTGTGAGAAAGTTAAGGTCATGGGCGAATGCCCACATTGTGAAAATAAACTGTGCAAAAATTGTGAGACAAATCAAAGAAACCAGTGTTTAGTTTGTAAAAAAGAAAACTGTATATGCCAATAGGCAGAATGAGAGAAAGTTAAGGTCATGGGCGAATGCCCACATTGTGAAAATAAACTGTGCAAAAACTGTGAGACAAATCAAAGAAACCAGTGTTTAGTTTGTAAAAAAGAAAACTGTATATGCCAATGGGCAGAATGTGAGAAAGTTAAGGTCATGGGCGAATGCCCACATTGTGAAAATAAACTGTGCAAAAACTGTGAGACAAATCAAAGAAACCAGTGTTTAGTTTGTAAAAAAGAAAACTGTATATGCCAATGGGCAGAATGTGAGAAAGTTAAGGTCATGGGCGAATGCCCACATTGTGAAAATAAACTGTGCAAAAACTGTGAGACAAATCAAAGAAACCAGGGTTTAATTTGTAAAAAAGAAAACTGTATATGCCAATGGGCAGAATGTGAGAAAGTTAAGGTCATGGGCGAATGCCCACATTGTGAAAATAAACTGTGCAAAAACTGTGAGACAAATCAAAGAAACCAGTGTTTAGTTTGTAAAAAAGAAAACTGTATATGCCAATGGGCAGAATGTGAGAAAGTTAAGGTCATGGGCGAATGCCCACATTGTGAAAATAAACTGCAAAAACTGTGAGACAAATCAAAGAAACCAGTGTTTAGTTTGTAAAAAAGAAAACTGTATATGCTACTGGGCAGATTGTGAGAAAGTTAAGGTCATGAGCGAATGCCCACATTGTGAAAATCAACTGTGCAAAAACTGTGAGACAAATCAAAGAAACCAGTGTTTAGTTTGAAAAAAAGAAAACTGTATATGCCAATTGGCAGAATGTGAGAAAGTTAAGGTCATGGGCGAATGCCCACATTGTGAAAATGAACTGTGCAAAAACTGTGAGACAAATCAAAGTAACCAGTGTTTAGTTTGTAAAAAAGAAAACTGTATATGCCAATGGGAAGAATGTGAGAAAGTTAAGGTCATGGGCGAATGCCCACATTGTGAAAATAAACTGTGCAAAAACTGTGAGACAAATCAAAGAAACCAGTGTATAGTTTGTAAAAAAGAAAACTGTATATGGCAATGGGCAGAATGTGAAACAGTTCAGTTTATAAATGAATGCCCACATTGTGAAAATAAACGGTGCAAATGTGCACCATAGGAAATTCGAGATAAATTTTTCTTAAATCTAAGAGGGGAAGAAATGGACATCAACGAAGGTCCCTGCATTGTAACTCTACGAGAGACGCAGTTCTGTGAGAAAGCCAAGGAAAACAAGGATCTGAGCAAACTGCTACGCAAGTTACGGGCAACGCATGCCCTGGTCGAATTTGACTGGGGTAGTAGGAAGCGATATTTCGAACTCAGAATCGATTTGGACCTTGCTGGTAAAGAGTGGGCAGTACCATTTTACTGGGAAAAACCTCCATCAGATAAGGGATGTGTAGTAGGCACCTACTACTTCTCAAACCTGGCACCACGTCAGGTTTGGGAATCAATTACGGACTTGCACAATCCCTGGAACTTGCGTCGGTATAATTTTTTCAGAAATAACTGCCAGATGATGGCACGCAATTTGCTAGAAAATCTTGGCCTCCACATCTCCAGATATGATCGTGTCCCACTGGTGAATCCCCGACGGCCAGGAGAAAAAAACGAGAAGATTGAACGTTTCAAGTGCTCTTTTGTAACATCTTCAAATAATTACACATTTACCTCGTCAGTGAGTGACACGCCTGAATGCAATATGTGTTATATGCAAGGGAATGACGGAAAAAAAACGTCACACTTGACTTAGATGAAAATTTGGGCGAGATTCTGGAATGCCGTTTAGGGGAGAGTTTAAGCGGTGCTGCGGAGGAGAGCATTGAAAAAATAAAGCTCTTAAGACAGGAGGCAAATCAGAAAGCAAATGAAAAGGAAAGAAATGAGAAGAGGAAGAAGATTAAAAAGAAAGAAGAAAAGTTTGATAAAAAGATTGTGAAGGATAATGGAAATAAGAAAAATAAGAACGATAAAATTAAAAAGCAGAATAACAAAAAGGAGGAGATGAATAGAAATCCAGAGGAAAAATTTCATAAAAAAGAAAAGGAGGAATTTAATAAAATGAATTCAAAGGACAACATTAATAAAAAGAATAAGAACAATACAATTAAAAAGGTGAAAAAGAATCAAGAGAAGGAGAAAGGAAAGAAGATTAAGAAGAAAAATAAGAATCCGGAAGAGAGGGAGAATCGGAAGGAAAAAAAGACCACCACTCGTATTGAAGAACTAGAGAGGGAAATAACAGAATTGAGAAGAGAAAAGGAGGATCTGCAGGAGGAAAATAGATATTTAAAGGATTGTCTCAGGAGACAAGACAGACACAAGCGTAAAAAATTGTGGAAAAATAGAAAGGAAATCAAACCACTCAAGAAGGACCTTCTAAGAGAAGAGCAAATCAATGATCTTTTGATGAGGCTATTTACACAGGAGGAGAGGATCAAAGAAAAGAAGGAGCATATTCAGAAAAGACGGATATACAATTGGGAGGGCATTGACCGAACTTCGAAAAGCTCTCCAGAAAAGACCAAAACACACCAGTTAACCAATAAGTTTTATTACGCATACGAATTTGATGTAGATATGAAAAAATACGATGGTAAAAATGAAATTATTAGATGTGAATGTCGTCATCATGATAAAAGTGAAAGTCGTAGATTTGAATATATTTCGGTGTCTCAACGCTCAGCGAGGAAGAGTAAGCACCCCGTCGAAGTGTTCCGTGTCAGGTTAGGCTGCGGAAGGTGTTTTTTGCTTCGGATTTTCAACCGATTCGATGCTATCAGGAAGTTCATCAAAAGTCGGCCAATCTCCATCATTTGTGGACCTAAATGTGTTATTGTGCCTTTGGATAAGGAGGAGGAGGAGAAAGAGAGAATAGAGAGGAGACCCAGAAAAAGGAAT
Organism: Palaemon carinicauda; assembly: GCF_036898095.1. Classification (NCBI taxonomy): domain Eukaryota; kingdom Metazoa; phylum Arthropoda; class Malacostraca; order Decapoda; family Palaemonidae; genus Palaemon; species Palaemon carinicauda. Next base: position 67,548,232 of record NC_090731.1, on the reverse strand, counting down.
ATCAAGAATCAGGAGGAACAGATGGAGAATGGAAAGAAGATTAAGAAAAATAAGAATCAGGAGGAAAAGAAGAAAGGAAAGAAGATTAAGAAAAATAAGAATCAGGAGGAAAAGAAGAAAGGAAAGAAGATTAAGAAAAATAAGAATCAGGAGGAAAAGAAGAAAGGAAAGAAGAAAATTAAGAAAAATAAGAATCAGGAGGAAAAGAAGAAAGGAAAGAAAAAGATTAAGAAAAAAATACAAGAATCAGGAAGAAGAGATGGAGAACAAAAAAGAGGAGACTCAAAAACAAGAGAATAGCAAGAATCAGAAGGAGAATATAAACACCACTCGTATTGAGGAACTAGAGAGGGAAATAGCAGAATTAAGAAGAGGAAATGAGGATATGCGGGAGAAAAATATATATCTAAAGGATGGTCTCAGGAGACTTGACCGAAACGTCTATACATATTTGTGGAAAAAGGACAAGAAAATCAAAACACTTAAGGCAGAGATTCTAAGAGCACAGCAAATCAATAATCTTTTGATAGGGCAATATTTACAGGAGAAGGGGAACAAGGGAAAAAAGGAGAAAAAAAGAGATAACTGCAACAAAAATCAAATGAAAAGGAAAAAAGAAAAAAAAGAGCATGTTCATAAAGAACATAACAAGAAGAATCAGATGGATAGGGAGAATGGAATAATTTACAAGATGGAGTAAGCAGAAGGAAGAAGTCTCACTTATTCCAGTATGCAGTGTTATTTGATAAAGATTCACCTGTACTGTTTCTTTATCATGTGGACAAATGCAGAAAAAATAAGTGTGACCTCTTTTATTACGCTCCTCTGAAGGAGATTCCAATGTAATGGAATACTGTAAGAAAAGTTTTTTGGCTTGTTATGGTACCTATTAACCTTCAGGATCAAAACCCATTGAGAAACAAGCTCTCAATGGCAAGTGCATTCCAGCCTTCCAGGTAAAAGTGAATAATTTACAAGATGAACTCAGCAGAGGGAAGAAGTCTCACTTGTTCCAGTATGCAGTGTTTCATAATAAAGATTCACTTGTACTGTTTCTTTATAATGTGGACAAATGCAGAAAAAATAAGTGTGACCTCTTTTAGTACGCTCCCCTGAAGGAGATTCCAATGTACCGGAATCCTCTCTGAAAAGTTTTTTGGCTTGTTATGGTACCTATTATCCTTCTGGATCAAAAGCCATTGAGAGATAAGTTCTCAATGCCACGTGTATTCCAGCCTTCCAAGTAAAAGCAAATAATCCACAAGATGGACTCAATGGAGGGAAGAAGTCTCACTTGTTCCAGTATGCAGTGTTCCATAATAAAGATTCACCTGTACTGTTTCTTTATCATGTGGACAAATGCAGAAAAAATAAGTGTGACCTCTTTTAATACGCTCCCCTGAAGGAGATTCCAATGTACTGGAATATTGGAAGAAAAGTTTTTAAGTTTGTTATTATACCTATGAACCTTCTGGATCAAGAGAGTGCCAAGTCCATTCCAGCCTTCCATGTAAAAGTGAATAATTCAAAAGATGGACTCAGTAAAGGGAAGAAGTCTCACTTGTTCCAGTATGCAGTGTTCCATAATAAAGATTCACTTGTGCTCTTTCTTTATCATGTGGACAAATGCAAAAAAATAAGTGTGACATCTTTTAATACGCTCCTCTTAAGGAGATTCTAATGTAATGGAATACTGGAAAAAAAGCTTTTGGGTTTGTTATGGTACCTATGAACCTTCTGGATCAAAAGCCATTGAGAGAAAAGTTCTCAATGCCAAGTGTATTAGAGCCTTCCAGGTAAAAGCAAATAATCCAAAAGATGGACTCAGTGGAGGGAAGATGAATCACTTGTTCCAGTATGCAATGTTCCTTGATAAAGATTCACCTGTACTGTTTCTTTATCATATGGACAAATGGAGAAAAAATAAGTGTGACTTCTTTTAATACGCTCCTCTTAAAGAGATTCCAATGTAATGGAATACTAGAAGAAAAGTTTTTTGGCTTGTTATGGTACCTATTAACCTTCAGGATCAAAACCCATTGAGAGACAAGCTCTCAATGGCAAGTGTATTCCAGCCTTCCAGGTAAAAGCGAAAAATCTACAAGATGGACTGAATGGAGGGAAGAAGTCTCACTTGTTCCAGTATGCATTGTTCCATAATAATGATTCACCTGTACTGTTTCTTTATCATGTGGACAAAAGCAGAAAAAATAAGTGTGACCTCTTTTAATACGCTCCTCTGAAGGAGATTCCAATATAATGGAATACTGTAAGAAAAGTTTTTTGGCTTGTTATGGTACCTATTAACCTTCAGGATCAAAACCCATTGAGAAACAAGCTCTCAATGGCAAGTGCATTCCAGCCTTCCAGGTAAAAGTGAATAATTTACTATATGAACTCAGCAGAGGGAAGAAGTCTCACTTGTTCCAGTATGCAGTGTTCCATAATAAAGATTCACTTGTACTGTTTCTTTATCATGTGGACAAATGCAGAAAAAATAAGTGAGACCTCTTTTAGTACGCTCCACTGAAGGAGATTTCAATGTACCGGAATACTGAAAGAAAAGTTTTTTGGCTTGTTATGGTACCTATTAACCTTCTGGATCAAAAGCCATTGAGAGACAAGTTCTCAATGCCAAGTGTATTCCATCCTACCAGATAAAAGGGAATGATTTATAACATGGACTCATCAGAGGAAAGAAGTCTCACTTGTTCCAGTATGCAGTGTTCCGTGATAAAGATTCACTTGTACTGTTTCTTTATCATGTGGACAAATGCAGAAAAAATATGTGCGACCCTTTTCAGTATGCTCCCCTGAAGGAAATTCCAATGTACCGGAATAGTGGAAGAAAAGTTTTTTGGCTTGTTATGGTACCTATTAACCTTCTGGATCAAAAGCCATTGAGAGACAAGCTCTCAATGCCAAGTGTATTCCAGCCTTCCAAGTAAAAGCGAATAATCTACAAGATGGACTCAGTGGAGGGAAGAAGTCTCACTTGTTCTAGTATGCATTGTTCCATAATAAAGATTCACTTGTACTGTTTCTTTATCATGTGGACAAATGCAGAAAAAAATACGTGTGACCTCCTTTAGTACGCTCCCCTCAACAAATGAGCTATAATCAGAGATGGATCCAAGGTAGTACTCTCTAGTCAATCAATGGTTCCCATAACTTTTAACGCTGACTCGCACCTTGGTGATCCTACTACCTAGCTTTACTTACGCATATGTAATATATATATATATATATATATATATATATATATATATATATATATATATATATATATATATATATATATATATATATATATATATATATATATATATACATACATTATATATATGCCAATATATATGACATATAAATATAAATATATATATATATATATATATATATATATATATATATATATATATATATATATATATATACATATATATTTGTATATATATATACATATATATATATATATATATATATATATATATATATATATGTATGTATATATATACATACATATATAAGCAAAATTTTTCAGGTTTTTTGTTTCTCTTTTTCTGATCTAAATCTAGTATAATGGTAAGTTTTTCCAAGCTGTAGGTATAGAGCATTCTTGCAAATATTTTATGTGATGTTCCGCGTGTTTTGGTAGCATGAAAGCTCTTCCATCTATTATGCAATCAATTGTCAGGCTATACATTAAATATATATATATATATATATATATATATATATATATATATATATATATATATATATATATATATATATATATATATATATATATACAGAGAGAGAGAGAGAGAGAGAGAGAGAGAGAGAGAGAGAGAGAGAGAGAGAGAGAGAGAGAGAGAGAGAGAGCAGGCAGGCTTTAGAAGTGGGTAATGAACAACTGACCAGCTAATGGTAAAATCAACAGAGTATAAAAATACTATGTTTGGCATTTATATATTATGAAAAACCTTTTGATTCCGTCACAACTTCAACAGCAATGAAAGCCCTTCGAAGACAAGAAATGGATTAATCTTATGTTAGAACATTTAAGGATATCTATACAGGTAGTACAGCAAGCCTAAATCTACAAGATAGTGAGAAATTTACGATTGAGAAAGGAGTTAGACAGGGAGACTCCATCTTTCTTAAATTATTCACAGCATGCCTAGAGGTTTTTAAAAATTTAGATTGGGAAAATGTACTAATTAAGATTAATAGGGAATACTTCAACAAGTTAAGATATGCAGATGACATAGTTCTCTTTAGTGGATCATGAGAGGGATTAAAAAAAAATTATAGAAGATTTGAATAGAGAAAGCAGAAAGGTAGGACTGAAAATGAATATGAGTAAAACTAAGATTATGTTCAATGAAAAAGCAAAGACAATAAATAATAGATTGTTAATTAATATACCTTCCTATGACACAAAATAAGTGAATCCTCAGACGTGCGACTGAAAAAAAAATGATAAGCACAGGATGGAAAGCTTTTGATAAACAAAATGTGATTATGAAACGTAAAATGCCACTTCCTCTTAAAAGAGAAGTATTTAATCAGATATCCAGATGGTCCTACCAGTATTAACTTACGGATCAGAAATTTGGATCCCCACTAAAGCCTTAGGGCTCGGCCAGACCAAGCGCGTTGAGCGGCGAGGTTAGCGGCATGACTCGGCGGCAAGCAAGCAACAAAATGTTGGGTGGCCACACCGGAACCGCCACACCTCTCTTGCCTCCTCACTCCCAGCTGATAGCCTTCCTCGTAAACATGACGATGGTGTTTGAGTAGGAAATTACTTCCGATTGAAAATCGTTATTTTAATCTGAACTATAAATTACACAAGAGTCTGGATTCACGATTTTAATAAACAGAGAAGGGAAAATAAGTTAATTTTGAAATTAATGTTGCCAGTCTCGTTTGTACGGCGACAGGTTTAATGCATATCTGCATATTTCACAAGTCTTTAGATTCTTTGATGGGAACATCCTTCCTGGATTCAGACTCAAAAAAACAAACGTCGAACTATAAACAACCTCAATCTCTTTTTTTACCAGCTATTATGATTGCTTCAGATATGATAAAGTTCACGAAAAATCATTGTCCCTTTCATTCCAGAATTAACTAGCATTTGCATAATATATATTGTTTAAATTTACATAAGATTCTTTTCACATTTGAAATTTTCTCTATATCTTTTATATATATATATATATATGTATATGTATATATATATATATATATATATATATATATATATATATATATATATATATATATATATATATATATATAATGTGGGTTTGTGTGTGTATATATATATATATATATATATATATATATATATATATATATATATATATATATATATATATATATATATATATATAAAACTAAATGGTGATTAAATAGGTTGCAAAGCACAAAAAAGCGTAGGCCTACCCACTACTTTATTACTATCCATTTGCAGTTGATTGCCATAACTTCCATTTATTTAATCCATTTTTGCTCTCCGAAACACCTCTCAATTCAGTATATGCATAATCTTTAAGTAAAATTTCTTCACGAAAAACACTGAATCTTGAACAAAGTCCTACTGACATTTCGAGATCTTGATACTCTCTCTCTCTCTCTCTCTCTCTCTCTCTCTCTCTCTCTCTCTCTCTCTCAGTATAATTCCACTACTGTACAAACTGTTTCTTAAACAACGTCCTACTGCTGCCATTTTAAAATCTTGACCAGTCTCTCTCTCTCTCTCTCTCTCTCTCTCTCTCTCTCTCTCTCTCATATATATATATATATATATATATGTGTGTGTGTGTGTGTGTGTGTGTGTGTCTTAAGTAAAATTTCACCTAAAAAACCATTGTATCATGAATAATGTCCTACTGCTGCTATTTTGAAATTTCTCTCTGTCATGTTCCAACACACCCCAAATGTGCTGAAATACAGCAGAAAATAAAAAATAAAGACACAAAGGTATTCTGCTCAACATGCTTAGTCTGGATAGAAAATATAATTAAGTCGAGACTAAATCTGAAAATAGTTGAAGATAAAGAGGAGGAAGAAGAAGAAACAGAAGAAGAAGAAGAAGAAAAAGAAGAAGAAGAAAAAGAAGAAGAGAAAAATGAACAGGATATGTGTAAGGATGCAGAGGAAATCATTGATATAACTAATGGTGCCATCCAACAACATACTTATGAAGAAATAAATTACCAGATGGAAACAAATAATAGACCCAAGAGACTCTACCCGTACCTACATAATTTTAGGGAAGAGCAAGAACGAGAAAAAAAAGAAAAGAAGGATATAGTCTGCAATATGCTGGAAAGCGGGAATTGCAGATTTGGCGAAAGATGCTACTGCAAGCATCCAAAGATATGCCATAATTATGAAATATATGGTAAATGTGCATATTCAGACAGATATGGAGACGAATGCAGAGATCTCCATCCAAAAATATGCAAAAACCTAAAAGAAGGAAAAGGATGCCGTTTCAAAAAAAATTGTCGATATATGCATCTTGCAACCATGAATGAAAGTAAGAAAACTCAGCAAACTGAAAAGAAAAATGAAAGCAAAAAAGAAACCAAAAAAGAAACAAAAAAGCAGGCTGTGTATATACCTCGCTATGAACCAAGAGCCTCAAGATATGAGGCCTTTCAACCCAAATCTGCACATTTAGAGACCAACCACAAAGAATGCATCTATAATGCCAGGGGTTGGTGCAGATATGGGGATAATTGCAGTTATACACACAAAAATAAATATGAAGGCGAAAGAGCAAATATAATAGAAAAGTTTGATTTTTTAATGGCAGAATTCCGGGAAATGAAGAAAAGAACATCATATCAGAACAGGAAGGAAGCCTGGGAGAATCCATATTATTACCAATATTAAATAATGGGTATGAAACACAAACCATAATAGTGATGAATGCACAGGGTTTAGTCACGAGTAACTCTAAAAGGAAAATAGAGTTCTTAGAAGAACTAACCCAAATTGAAAAAATTGATATATTGAATATAAGTGAAACATGGTATTCCCAAGAGACTGGCAGTGATGACCAGATAAAGGGTTTCCAAACTTATAGATCAGACAGAAAAAATAGGAATCAAGGGGGAACCGCAATATATGGAAGAGGCATAAATCAAGGAAAAGTCAGTGAAAAATACAGAAACACAGAATGTGAATTGATTGCGGTAGAATTTGAATTTGAAAAACTAGTGAATATTGTAGTTTACAGACCCCCAAACACTAAGGAGTTCGACATAATAATAGAAAAAATAAATGATATATGTAGAAACCATAATATCTGGAATAGACTCCTATCCGGAGATTTTAACTTTTCTTTCGTGGAATGGAAAGAACGGATAGAAAAAAGTGGTTGTATGTATACATATAAAAAAGAGAGTAATAGTAGTGCAGAAGATAAAAGGCAATTTGTAAAGCTTCAAGATATGCTATTAGAACATAATATGCAACAAATAAACCACATTCCAACAAGAAAGGAAAATGTCCTAGATCTAGTATTTGTGAATGAGGTGAATTATGTTAAAGAAGTAATAGTGTATAACACAGGAATTTCAGACCATAATGTCATAGAATCGATAGTCCATTCCAAAGCAAGTGTTCGCAGAATTAATAAAAGCACAAAACTTTGGGAAGGATATGGAAAATATAATTTTTACAGTAAGAATATAAAATGATCAGAAATAAATGAAGAACTGAATAAAGAATGGAAAAATGTATTTGTAAGTGATAATATACAGGTAAATACGGACATACTGTACAAAATACTGGAGAAAATTGTTGAAAAATATGTACTGAAAAAAAAAAAACAATAAACAAAAGACGTGCATACCAAGAGACAGAAGGATCTTATTTCAGAAAATTAGAAAGTGGAAGAAAAATCTTGCAAAAGAAAAAAATGTGTGGAAAATGAAGGAAATAAAATGTAGAATAGAAAATGCAGAACAAAAGATTATTCAGTCGAAAGAAAATGAAAAAAGGGACTTAGAAGAAAGGACACTTCAAAATATAAAAAAAAATCCCAAAGTACTTTACTCCTATGCAAAAAAGATGAATAAAGGAAGAGTAGAAATAGGCCCTCTAAGAATTGAAGGACAGCTAACGAATGAAAAAAAAGGAAATATGCAACATATTAACAGAAAAATATAAGAGTGAGTTCAAGCCAAGAATTGCGAATGAGAATAATGAAACAGAAATGAGAGAAGAAAATGTTGAATATCTAATGTATATAGATATTAATGAAGCAGATATTGTCAAGGCTATAAACGAAATTAAAAATGGATCGGCAGCCGGACCAGATGGAGTTCCAGCAATTTTGTTAAAAAAAAAACTGCAAACACTATCGCGAAGCCGCTTGCAATACTGCTAAGACAAAGTGTAGATATGAGCGAGATATATGATAAACATAAATTAGCTTATATAACTCCCATCTTCAAAAGTGAATCAAGACTAGAGGCAAGCAATTATAGACCTGTAAGTCTAACATCACATATTATGAAAGTGTATGAGAGGGTACTAAAAAAGAAAATAATGAACCATTTGGTTAAAAATAATTTGTTTAATATGGGTCAACACGGTTTCATGCTTGGAAAAAGTACACATACCCAATTGATAGCACACTATGAAAACATATACAAAAATATGATAAATGAAAAAGACACAGATGTGATCTATCTAGATTTTGCAAAAGCCTTTGACAAGGTAGACCATAACATATTGGAGAAAAAAATGAGAAAGCATAATATTGTGGGAAAGGTAGGAAAATGGGTAATAGAATTCCTGCAAAACAGAAAACAGATAGTGGTTGCATATGACGAGAAATCAGATGAAGCTCAGGTAATATCTGGTGTGCCACAAGGTACGGTATTAGCTGCACTGCTGTTTGTTATTATGATCTCAGACATAGATTGTGATGTTGAAAACCCCGTAGTGAGAAATTTCGCCGATGACACAAGAATAAGAAGAGAAATTAATTGTGATGAAGATAGGAACTCACTACAAAGAGATCTAAACAAAATATATGAATGGGCGGAGATAAATAGGATAGTATTTAACTCCGATAAATTTGAATCAATAAATTATGGAAACAGAGAAAGAATGGTGTATGCATACAAGGGACCTAATAATGAGACAATCACAAACAAGGAAGCAATTAAAGACCTTGGTGTAATGTTAAAAAAGAATATGTTATGCAACGACCAAATAGCAACACTGTTGGCTAAATGTAAAGCAAAAATGGGAATGTTATTCAGACACTTTAAAACAAGAAAAGCTGAACACATGATTATGCTTTACAAAACTTATGTACGTAGTACACTCGATTACTGCAATGTGATATGGTACCCACACTACCAAAAGGGTATTGCGCAAATACAGAGTGTACAAAGGTCCTATACTGCTAGAATAGAAGAAGTTAAGGACCTTGACTACTGGGAAAGACTGCAATTTTTTAAACTATACAGTCTAGAAAGGAGAAGAACGCTACATGATAATACAAGCATGGAAGCAAATAGAAGGAATTACTGAAAACATCATGGAGCTTAAAATATCAGAAAGAGCAATCCGAGGTAGATTAATAGTGCCAAAAAATATTCCAGGTAAACTAAGAAAGGCCCACAGGACATTAATCGACTACGCACCAGCATCGATAATGCAGCGACTATTTAATGTGCTGCCAGCTCATCTAAGAAACATATCAGGAGTGAGCGTAGATGTGTTTAAGAATAAGCTCGATAAATACCTAAGATTCATCCCAGACCATCCAAGACTGGAAGATGCAAAATACACTGGAAGATGCATTAGCAACTCTCTGGTAGATATACGAGGTGCCTCACACTGAGGGACCTGGGGGAACCCAAACAAAAAATAAGGCAATAAGGTAAGGTAAGGCTCTCTCTCTCTCTCTCTCTCTCTCTCTCTCTCTCTCTCTCTCTCTCTCTCTCTGAGGGCACTTGAACCTTCCAATCAAAGTACAGTGACTGCTTCCTCTGATTCAAGCTCAACACCAATTCTCTTCTTGTGTAGAAAATTGGAAACTACCTGCAATTTTCATCTCACTCTCCAGCTTCGTCTGTATTAGTGAGTTGATTCAATCGTTGTTTGTGCAAATTTTTCGTCATATTCAATGTTCATATATATATATATATATATATATATATATATATTTATATGTACTCTTTGTAGTAGAGCAGGTTAATAAAATGATAGATATAAATGAGTCTTGCATATTTTACACTTTTTTTTTTTATAGTTTATATAGATGTTACCTTGAATGAAAATGTGATTGGTTGATTGTTTTAGAAATTTTTGGCATCTTGACATCGAAGGTTTTTGACGCCGATATCGTTGTTATAAAGAATAAAAGAGTATTCAATTTAAAACCATAAAAGCGAAGATACCCTTATAGAATTTTAAATTTGAATAGCTTTCAGAAGGCATGTTTCGGAAATAAATCTAAAAATACCGCTGGAATAGTACAACACATCCTGCCTAAGAATCTTGGCAAGGGTGAACTTGCCATCCTCACCTCAAGCTTCAAACAAAAATTTATTTCTTCCGGTGTCATAAGTGGGGCATTACGTCAACAAATGCCTTACTCCCAAGGGTACCAAACAGTTGTCTCCATTTGGCTGGTGTTGAGCAGTCATCAGAAACTCGTGTGTGCCAGCCGAGTGTGACCAATGCGGAGACGGCAAAGATTAGTTTTCACTTTAGTTACCAAGTGACTTGTACAGATGCCGAATGTTATAAGTACATATGTATTGACACCTCCTTTTTCGATTAAAGCTTTTCCCGCTATGCTGGGTAGCTAGTTCCGGAAAGCCGTATCCAATTTCTTCTATCCTCTTGAGATGAGAGGGAGAATTTTGAATATGGTTTTATTATTTTATAAAGATGAAGTTGTAAGACGTTAAGCGATTTCAGTAAGCAAGAGTGAAGAACCTAATTTTCTCCACTAAGAAATTGATATCGGCCACGATGAAAATACTGAAAGTTTTCACTAATTCGGTGCCGCCTCTATAGACGTATATCAAATTAAAATGTAGATATTAAAGGAGATTTATTTTGTTGTTTGGATTTTCAATTTGACATATTACCCATCAGCCTGATATATTTCGAAAATGAAAACAAGTGACAATCCTATTCGTCCCATATGTAACAACACGTCTGGAGACCAATACGTATCTTGATCACATCGTATCCGTTGAGATTATCATCCAATAGATGGCAGCACATATACGTCCGAAGCTGAGTTAATGAGTGCAGTTGAAGGTTGATTCATGAAAAGATCTGTTTACAGAATGGGCGGCATATATCAGGGCTTGGACAAGTGGGCGAATTGGGGACGCTGGATGTATATTGATTCTGTCTACTGATGGGTGTTGTGAAGTATGTGGTTTGAGCAACAGGAGAATACTGTAGTTGAGTATTCGAATTACGTTGTATTTCATCCTTGGGCGAATACGAGAGAGAGAGAGAGAGAGAGAGAGAGAGAGAGAGAGAGAGAGAGAGAGAGAGAGAGAGAGATAGTATGTGTTTGCGTATATAATGTTTAATTTTGTAAACTGTATGAGAACAAAAAAAAAGAGAATAATGAACCTGATAGGAAATTGACCAGTCGCTAAACTTTACATGAGAGAGAGAGAGAGAGAGAGAGAGAGAGAGAGAGAGAGAGAGAGAGAGAGAGAGAGAGAGAGAGAGATACAATTAGTCAGGGTCTCTTTCAGAGCGTCATAATTATTATTATTATTATTATTATTATTATTATTATTAGATAAGGTACAACACTAGTTGGAAAAGCAAGATGCTATAAGACCCACAAATTCGTTCTGCTATGGGATCTTAGACCCATTTCTGCCCGGCCAAGGACTCGAACCTATGACTGATAGAAATAAGGATAAACATTAGGGAGATAAAACTTGATTCCGACTCTTTTCTATTCCGCCATTACAGTTGATTGATAAGTATGCAACAATTGGCTATTTTATGATGAATTTATTACTAACAATTGTGTTTTACAATTTTTCAAATAAGACACCAAAACCCTTTAATATCGAATTTATTCTGCCATTTAATAAGTCTAATGCTAAACCCATTTTTTTTATCGACCATAGGTTTTTATTTCATTATAATGAAATGTCAAAGGTAAAGGTAAAGATGTCTAGTTTCAGTTCCAGTTTCATCAGAATAGATACTCATCAGAACGTCAGCCGGGCAAGCCAACACCCCAATGTGGTGCCCAACTACAGCAGTGGCCTCCCCAGTAAACAGCTTAAACTCACCGTCCCAAGCTGGGATCGATCTGCTGTCATGCAAATGCTAGGCGAACACGTTAACACTGTATTAACCTGAGTGAAGATTATATACTAGTAATAGTGTATTCTCTATAATGGAATATTAGCATTCAGAGAATCATTTCCCAATGCAAACGCAACAATTTTTTTCATCAAATACCAAAGTAAAGTACAGTGGCAACCTGTTTGCCTAGCATTCACATGGCAGCAGATCGAACCAAGCCGGACCGTGAGTTTGAGCTGTTTACTGGGGAGGCCACTGCTGTGCTTGGGCACCACAGCTGAGGGTTGGGCTTGCCCGGCTGACGTTCTAATGAGCATCTATTTTGATGAAACTGGATTTGTAACCAGACACATTTACCTTTGAATTTTACACATAAGATTTGAATTCAAATCAGAAATCATCTCCTTTTGGCTTTATTTTATTCAAGGTTTTGAAACCATAGATCACAAACAATTATATCATCATCATCATCATCATCTCCTACAGTTATTGACGCAAAGGGCCTCGGTTAGATTACGAGAGTCGTCTCTATCATGAGCTTTTAATGCAATACTTCCCCAGTCATCATCTACTTCGCGCTCTATAGTACTCAGCCATGTAGACCAGGGTCTTCCAACTCTTCTAGTGCCTTGTGGAACTCAGCTGAATGTTTGCTGAACTAATCTCTCTCGGTCGGGGAGTACGAAGGGAATGCCCAAACCATCTCCATCTACCCGTCATCATGATCTCATTCATTTATTGCACTCGAATAATCTCTCTTATAGTTTAATTTATAATCCTTTCCTGCCCTATATACATTTTGGTATTAGGTATACGTAAACAAACAGATGTTTCTTAGCACGGCTCGTAAGTTTAACTAATATTCAGTCATAGAGAACCAGCTCTAAATCATCAAATCAAATTCGGCCCTTATATAAAACCTGATCCTATCATCGAACGCCACTAAAACCTCTCTTCTCCCCCATTAAAGTATCATCAATCATAAAATCACAGATAAAAAAATTGGGAAACTGACTCTTCACGTTACTCTTTCCTTCCTTAGTTTTATCAATGATATATTGTTTGTTTAACTTTCCCGTTGTCTAATACAAATGAAACCATTGGGAATAGGTAGTAGGTTAGTCAGGGCCCCAGCCACCCGTTGAAATACTACTGCTACAGAGTTTTGGGGTCTTTTTGACTGGCCAGACAGTACTACATTGGATCTTTCTCTTTGGTTACGGTTCATTTTCTCTGAGTCTACACATACACCGAATAGTCTGGCCTATTCTTACACATTCTCCTCTGTCCCCATACACCTGACAACAATTCTTCTCCACGCAAAGAGTTAACTACTGCTCTGTAATTGTTCAGTGACTACTTTCCTCTAGGTAAGGGTAAAAGAAGACTAGCTGTGGTAAGGAGCTCTTTTAGGAGAAAGACACTCCAAAATCAAAATTTTTTTTTTTCTAGTCTTGGATAGTGCCATAGCCTCTGTACTATGGTCTTCCACTTTATTGGGTTAAAGTTCTCTTGCTTGAGGGTACATTCAGGCACAATATTCTGTTTTATTTCTCCTCCTCTTGTTGTGTTCAAGTTTTTATAGTTTATATAGAAAATATTTATTTCCTTATTGTTACTGTTTTTGAAATATTTCATTTTCCTTGTTTCCTTTCCTCACTGGACTATTTTCCCTGTTGGAGCCCCTGGCCTTATAGCATCCTGCTTTTCCTACTAGAGTTGTAGTTTCACAAGTATTAAAAAATGATAATAATAGATAAACATTAAAAGAGTAATGGGTGTTCCCTAACATTGGGAAGATCTCTATCTACAAACTCTCACTTCGGACCAAAACGAAGATTAATATTTGGTTTAGCACTAAACATAAAACAGGTAATTTTAGAATTCAGGAGCAGAATTCATTAAGATGAATTCACGAGTACCTTTATTTTGATTAGTTAAATTATCTATGGTGATTAATACTTACTTAGCATTAGGCATAAAACTGGCAATCTTAGAATTAAGGAGCAGAATTCATTGAAATGAATTCCTGAGTATATTTATTTTTATCAGTCCAGGCATTCAATGATGATTCATACTAGGTTTAGCATTGAATATAAAACAGGCAATCTTAGAATTCAAGAGCAGAATTCGTTGACGTGAATTCCCAAGTATCTTAATTTTGATTATTTCAGTTATATAATGATGACTAATACTTGGTTTAGTGCTAAACATGGTCAGGTAATCTTAGAATTCAGGAGAAAAATTCATTGAGGTATCCCCAAGTACCTTTATTTTGAATAGTCCTTTTATCTAATAATGATATTTATGACCCACATTTGTATAGTAAAACCTGATAACTCTCTGAGAAGAGGTTTTTTTTTTTTTTTTTTTTTTTTTTCTTCTTCTTCTTCTACACTTCAGCACCAAAATTCATCTCAAGTTTTCACCGTTTGCTCGAAAGTTTATGATCGTTGTATAATTTCCTGAAGTACATCAACGTACGCTATTTAAATGTACCAATTATCGTACTTTTACGGAGATAAATTTCCAGTTTTAGATTTCCTTCTTCTGAAAAAATCAGTGTTTCAGAGTTGAGTTCATTAAATAAAAAAGAAGTTTGTGCAACAGTACCGGAATTAAAATAGCTAATGATAGTGTAGCAAATCTATACTAATTTGCTTTTCAAAGGTAGTTTTCCAGCTTGACATGACTAAGTGATTTCATGGAAATTGTTTTGTTAGAAAACTACGTGAATAATTTGCATAATATTTAAGCAATCCAAAATTATATCTGTTGAATGGATTTTAATTTAATTTTATAGATACTCTCCAATTCATGTAATTAGTCTCTCTTTCATTGGCCATTTGGCGCATTCTAATAGAAACATAAAGATCTATGAGGAAGCAAATGGTTAAAAAAAGTCCATAATATTCGAGCAATCCAAATTTATATCTATTGAATAGGTTTTTATTTAACTTTATAGATACTCTCTAATTCATGTAATAAGTTCCATTATTGCATTGTGCCATTTGACATTTTAAGAAAAACGTAACGATCTAGGAGAAAGTAAATGTTTAGAAATAGAACCAATTACGTCATTCATCAGATAGGATAGATAAAGATTACAGAGAAACAGGTAGAAAAAAGACCAAGTTATGTGATTTATTAGACGAAAAAATATCAAAGATTACAGAGGATTTAATAAGAAAATGATAATATCCATTTGATCAAAAGATATGAGTAAAGAAAACATTAAAAAGTACATCTCATCATAAGGACATTTCCAAGGCTAATCCTTTGGTCCTTCCCTCGAACCCTGGTAGATTCTACATCTCCTTTCGATGAGGTTAAGATGATAATATATTGAGTGGAACGAGTGATCCTTTGAACAGACTATTTTTTGTGAGGGAAAGTCTTTAATGATACTTAGATAGAATTCAAGAGAGAGAGAGAGAGAGAGAGAGAGAGAGAGAGAGAGAGAGAGAGAGAGAGAGCGTATCTTTCTTAAGCTTCTTCATCTAACCCATCAATTGAGGATTCTCAGATAAAATTCAAAAGAGAGAGAGAGAGAGAGAGAGAGAGAGAGAGAGAGAGAGAGAGAGAGAGAGAGAGAGAGAGAGAGAGAGAACGTATCTTCCTTAAACTTCTTCATATAATCCATCTCTACTTCTTGCCATGATGAAGCTATTCTATCTTGGTTCTCTTCCTCTTGTTTTATAGTTTACATATGAAAGATCCAATTTAATGTTGATATTCTTAAAATATTTAATAGAACATTGTCTTTTTATACTAACATCTTTTCTATCAATTTATTAGCTGTTTTTGATAATGCAAACTTGATAAAGGAATACACATTTGTTCTAGATGGATCCTCCCTTTGGTAAAAATTGAATCATAGTAAGTAACTTAATTTTGAAAAAAATATAAATTTGTTCTAAGTGGATCCTCCCTCTCTGTAGAAAGTTAATTATCGAAAATAACTTAATTAAAAAAATGACACATTTGTTCTAGATGCATTAATTTATTTTAATACATCCAGATCGATGGAAAATAGATTTCTTCTCTTTGAGGCGATTCACTTAATTAAATAAGCTTCAATTCATAATTTGGACACACAAAAGAGAGCCTTCTGGTATCGAGATTTTCTCTCCTATTTGAAATTAAGTTTCCAGAACACGAGTCAATAATGTCCAGATGTTGCTTGAACCCAAATTTGAAATTGAAAAGGTGGCGAAAGGAAATTGGATGAGGAAAGATTCGTAGGACAGAAAATCTGAAGTTCGTGATGTAGTAACAGAAGGGATTGCAGGTGACGAATCTCTCTTAATAAAATGATTTTGGATAAATATCTACCTAGAGAGAGAGAGAGAGAGAGAGAGAGAGAGAGAGAGAGAGAGAGAGAGAGAGAGAGAGAGAGAGAGAGAGAGAAAGAGAGAGAGAGAGAGATAAAATTAAAGTTTTCACTCCAAGAAAGTTCAATCACAATTGTTGGCAATTAAGGATCGATAAGGGTTACTATAATCTTAATTTCATAGTTATGTGCTCGAATTTTCATAGTTATTATTTTACAAGTTTCATAACCAGTTGGAACCACAGAAACACAATATTTTCTTTATGTTTTATATATATATATATATATATATATATATATATATATATATATATATATATATATATATATATATATATATATATATATATATATATATATATATATATGTACAGAGGAAAAAAGAAAAAAAACACTTATAATTGAAGTTATATTTTTTTTACCTTGATTGAAGGATTGACTGTCCTGGTTTGTATCTGTCATTATGATATTACACAGTGGATATGTATGTATATATGTATGTACATACATACATACACACACCCACACACACACACACACACACACACACACATATATATATATATATATATATATATATATATATATATATATATATATATATATATATATATATATATATATATGTGTGTGTGTGTGTGTGTGTGTATGTATGTATGTTGTTTTGATAGGGTATTGTAAATATTTCCATGGAGACTCATTTGCTTTTGAAGGTTTTATCATAAACCCAGGCCTACATGGCTGAGGACTATGAAAAGAGTTGTAAGACTCAGGCCTACATGGCTGAGAACTATGAAACGTGAAATAGGAGACGATGAGTGGAGAAACATTGATTTAAAAGCTCAAGATAGAGACGACTGGCGAAATCTAACCGAGGCCCTTTGAGTCAATGGGCTCAGGAGATGATGATGATAAATTTTCGCAGAATTGTATGGGAAATACTAAACATTCTTTTTTAAATACAAGTACAGTAATACTAAATTTATAAGTTGTCTTTTGTGTACATTTACCATTCCAAAATGCATGCCCATAAAATTTTTCTTCTAGTTTATAGGTATTTTTTTA
>NC_090731.1:67490510-67523010 GCF_036898095.1 Palaemon carinicauda | reverse complement strand
TCAAGAACCAGATTATTGACAGGCAATAAATAGACAGGTTAACCACAATTATATATATATATATATATATATATATATATATATATATATATATATATATATTATATATATATATATATATATATATATATATATATATATATAAGAAGAGGATAACCCAAAACTTTAAGCATAAGTATGATAGTAAACAGGGCTTGTTTGTCTGAAAGAAAAACATTAGATGCCACTTTTAAGATACCGAGGTATCAAAGTCATAAAAGCCTGTATTACAAATCAATGACATTAGCGTTAGAAACGCTCACCACACATGTCTGCACTTATGCTAGGTTCACCTTCGGAAATGGAACAGTCTGGATGGGCAACACAGTGCCCTCACTTAGTTTGTAGTACAGTATGTAACTACACACTCACCCTGGAATTAATCGTCCCAATTAAGACCACTGTTCCTCGCAGAGTTAAACAGTAGGGTTAACACCGCGACCCACTGCTACCACAGATCTCTTTTAGTTCCTCTACTTGCTTTGCATAGTGGCGAAAGAACACTCTGGAAGACTTCCAGCCAGTGTATGAACGGAGATGTTCAAAATCCATGCAATTAAAGAAATTTAAGAATGAGGCAACTTTCCTCGGATCGTGACCTGCGGGTGTATTGTCAGGATCCGCTCTGCGAATAAAATATGTGATTTTCGCTCTGAGTTGATTCAGAGATAAATTTGAGCCTGATGTTTCTCCCCTGAATAGTTGACCACCCTTGAAGTCTGAAGTTCTATGAAGATAGACCTTTAGGCATTCTACTGGACATAGAGATGCATCTTCTTTCAGAGGGCAGATTCTCCAGGGACCCCACCTGTTGGTGGGTAACTCATTCTTGGCGAGAAACGTAGGATCCGGAAACAGGTTCAGTTCTTCCCCATCCAGGAACTGAACACGACCTGCCTCT
This sequence comes from Palaemon carinicauda, assembly GCF_036898095.1. Lineage (NCBI taxonomy): Eukaryota > Metazoa > Arthropoda > Malacostraca > Decapoda > Palaemonidae > Palaemon > Palaemon carinicauda. The sequence goes on along the minus strand of NC_090731.1, from coordinate 67,522,070 downwards.
CTCGAGAGGCTACAATCTCACTAACCCTGGCCCCGGACGCGAGTGCAAATTAGGAAAAGAACTTTTTGTGTCAAATCCTTTAACGCACATTCTTCATTGCTCAACAGAGAAGCGAAATGAAGAACTTGTCTAAAGACCATGAAATGGGCTTTGGAGGTGCTGAAGGTCTGAGCCTAGCACAGGCTTTCGGGACTTTATTAAAGATCTCGTTACCTAGGTCGACCTGGAAGGCATATAGAATGGGTCTTGTCAAAGCAGACTTACACGCTGAAATCGTGTTCGCTGCCAACCCTTGACCATGGAGGTGGGGAAAAAAGATAAGCAGAAGTCTGTCAAGATCTCCTGCGGAATCTTCGCCTTGACAAAAGGCCACCCATTTTCTCCAAGATGACTCATATTGCCTTCTAGTAGATTTGCATTTATATTCCTCAATGAAGTCTATACTGGCTTTCGAAATCCCGAAACGCTTTCTCACCGCTAGGGAGAGAAAATCATGAACTGCAGGGTCCGGGTTTTCTGTAATGAAGCGCAGACAGTTGACTTCTGGACTCGCTGGGTCAGAACTGGATCTGGTAGTGGTACAAACTTCAGCTACAGTTCCAATGCCAGGAGGAACCACACGCTGTTCGGCCACTTGTGGGCCACTATTGCCGCTACCCTTTGAAGGATCTCAGTTTGTTGAGGACCCTCAACAGAAGGTTGTGAGGAGGGAACAGATAAATCTTGGACCATCTGTTCCAGTCGAGGGACATCGCGTCCACTGCTTCCGCTAAGGGGTCCTCGTACGGGGCACGTACAGGGGCAACTTCTTGTTGTCTTTCGTCACAAAGAGTTCTATCTGCAGTTCTGGGACTGATTCAGAATGAAGGAAAATGATCCTGCGTCTAAGGACCATTCCGACTCTATCGGTGTGAACCTGGATAGAGCGTCCGCTGTCACATTGCGGACTCCTTAAAGGTGAACTGCCGACAGGTACCACTTCTTCTTTTCCGCCAATCGGAAGACGGCCAACATCACCTGGTTGAGAGGTGGTGACCTCGATCCTTGTCGATTCAAGTATCTTACAACTACCTCGCTGTCTATTACCACTTTATGTGGAACGAATGACGCGGGGAGACTTTCTTTAACCCTGGATAGGTACGGTCCTCGGACACCCCTTCAAGGGTATACTCGGACGCGAACGACCCCGACGCCAAAAAAAATTCTTGAAAAATCAGTTTTTGCAGTAACCTCCTTTTTTCTTTTGCCAAAAAAAACTTCAATGAATGCTTAAAACAACTGTATAGATAAATACTACTCATCTGCAGAAAAACTATTTATTATAAATATTTTAAAAAATTAAGTAGAAAAAAAAAAGACCTGACATAAAAATTCATAAAAAAAAAGTTTATACATATATACACAAATCCTTTTAGGAATTGATTCTTGAATGTTTAGGACACATCTTGATGTATTTTGGATGAAGTCAGACCCATGGAGGTGAAGATCTGAAATGAGAAAAAAAGGGTAACTTTTTTTGGCCAAAAAAATTTGTCCAAATTTCATGAATTTTTTTGGGTACCCAAATGAAATAGGAAGTGGCTAATTTTTTTAGGGAATAAACATATGTTATCCTAAAATAGAAATATGTAAAAAAATCTTCATTATTTTGTAAATTACATTTATATCAGGGGCCATATCTAAAGGTAATTTTTTGAGTACTTAGAAATTCCGTAAAAAAATACATATATTTAATATATAATATGATATTTATGCAGGTAAAAATATACCAAAATATCACAAATTCTATAGGGAACAAGAATATATATAGATAGGGCAGCTTACGCTTCGGATATGTCCACAAAATGGCCGCCAACCACACTGACTCAGACTCCCTAATCTGCCACTTGAAATGTAGGAAGGGTATGTCAATTTCAAGGTGTTATTTACTAATCTAATTATTATTGGATATGCATAAAAATTGTATGGTGGGTTGCTGGATAATTGTCGATTATTTTACGAATATAAAATTAAAATTCTGACCCAAAAAAATTTTTTTGAAGGGAAATAAAATCGAAAAAAAAATGTAAAACAATATTTTAGCTAAAAAAATTTGATGATATTCAATCAAAAAAAAAGTAAACAAAATTTTCCGACAAATAAACATCTAGAGGAATCATTACTCTGTGATAGTTCCTTAGTACGTAGTAATTTTGAAAGAATTGGGAAAAAACGAAAAAATGGCAATCACCGGAAAATCGAACACATACCTATATATACGCCATATCTGGCTAAAAAAAAGATAGGCATGGGTAGCCAGATCATCTAGAAACACTTTCCAACACTATAAAAATATAAGTTTTGCGACACTACTTGCCAATTCCTTACGGTAACATGACTAAGCAAAAAAATGCAAAACAAATAAAAAGGGGCACTCGAGGAAAAATGGCTAACATTCTAATATACGGCATTTCAGAAAAAAAAAATTCAGCCACGTGCTAGTCAAACCATCAAGGCACATTTTCCGACAAATAAACATCTAAATGAATAATTACTCTGTGATAGTTCCTTAGTACGTAGTAATTTTGAAAGAAATGGGAAAAAACGAAAAAATGGCAATCACAGGAAAATCGAACACATACCTATATATACGCCATATCTGGCTAAAAAAAGAAGATAGGCATGGGTAGCCAGATCATCTAGAAACACTTTCCAACACTATAAAATTATAAGTTTTGCGACACTACTTGCCAATTCCTTACGGTAACATGACTAAGCAAAAAAATGCAAAACAAATAAAAAGGGGCACTCGTGGAAAAATGGCCATTCTAATATACGGCATTTCAGAAAAAAAAAATTTCAGCCACGTGCTAGGCAAACCATCAAGGCATATTTTCCGACAAATAAACATATAAATGAAATATTACTCTGTGATAGTTCCTTAGTACGTAGTAATTTTGAAAGAAATGGGAAAAAACGAAAAAATGGCAATCACAGGAAAATCGAACACATACTTATATATACGCCATATCTGGCTAAAAAAAAAATAGGCATGGGTAGCCAGATCATCTAGAAACACTTTCCAACACTATAAAAATATAAGTTTTGCGACAATACTTGCCAATTCCTTACGGTAACATGACTAAGCAAAAAAATGCAAAACAAATAATAAGGGGCACTCGCGGAAAAATGCCCAACATTCTAATATACGGCATCTCAGATAAAAAAAAAGACATGCACGTGTTAGCCCAACCATCAAGGCACACTTTCTAACACATAAACATGAAAAAAAAATCAATAATATACGGCAATTCCTTACTACGTAGTAAATTTTTACAAATATTGAAAAAAACAGAAATTGGCAACCGCAGTTAAATACCCAATATAGTAATAACTACGTCGTATCTGACAAAAACAAAATCACGCATGGGTAGCCAGATCATCTAGACACACTTTCCAACACTAAAAAAGCAAAAGTTTTACGACACTATTTCGCAATATCTTACGGAAAAATGACTTGGCAAAAAAATGAAAAAAAAGGAAAAAGGGACACTCGCGGTAAAATGCCCGACATTCTAATATACGACATCTCAGAGAAAAAAAAAGACATGCACGTGTTAGCCCAACCATCAAGGCACACTTTCTAACACATAAACATGAAAAAAAAATGAATAATATACGGCAATTCCTTACTACGTAGTAATTTTTACAAATATTGAAAAAAAAACAGAAATTGGTAACCGCAGTTAAATACCCAATATACCAATAACTACGTCGTATCTGACAAAAACAAAGTCATGCATGGGTAGCCAGATCATCTAGACACACTTTCCAACACTAAACAAGCAAAAGTTTTACGACACTATTTGGCAATATCTTACGGAAAAATGACTTGGCAAAAAAATGAAAAAAAATGAAAAAGGGGCACTCGCGGTAAAATGGTCCTCGTGGTGATGAACGACATTTTAACTAAAAAAAAAAACATGCACATGGTAGCCAAACAATCCACCAAGACTTTCCACAACTGATAACCTATACAAGTTGCACCATTCTACGACAATTTCATAATACGTAATAACTTTGATAATTATGCAAACTACCCTAGAAGGGTAAACTCGGACGCGAACGACCCCGACGCGTCTCAGAAATCGGGGAAGGAGTACAGCTACAGCAATACACATCTGGACACTACTAGAGCGTGTAGGGGAGACACCTCCTGCAGGTCGATCACCCACAAATTCAGTCACGGGGGTGAGTCACGTGAGAAAAACCTGTTTTTTTTTTACGCTCGGGGTCGCAAACGACCCACCGTACCTATCCAGGGTTAAGGTAAGGAGCACTGCCCTAGCTTCTAGAAAGTTTTATGAGAAAGGTCTTGAATAGCCTGGACCAAGTCCCCTGGACTTTTTTCCGATGAGAGTGACCTCCCCATCCCTCCTTTGAGGCGTCTGAGTGAATCGTCACCGACGGGGGAGGTGGCTGAAGAAGAACCTGACTTCTTTAGATGTCTGGCTTGGGACCAAGGCCTGAGAAGAGTACTTAGCCGAAGCGGCTGGTCTTCTCAGATCTCTTCACGCGTTTGATGCATAACTTCTCCAAACTCCGATTGCATCCTTTAGCTGTGCTCTTAGCACTGGGTCTGTCACCGAAGCAAACTGGAGAGAGCGCAGTACTCTCTCCTGCTCGTGTCTTGATATCCTTTCGGAATCTTGAAGTCTCTTGACAGAACCCGCTATCTCCTTCCTTTTCTTCGCTGGAGTGGAGAAACGGTGTGACAAAAGGTCCCAGTGGATCTTAGCCACTGGAACTTTTGAGATGGAGAAAGTCGAGACTTTTTCTGTTGATCTTAAAGCCTAGGTACTCTAGGAACTGGATCACTGACTGGAAGCTTGCAAGCATTCTGTCTCGGATGCTGCCCACACCAACCAGTCGTCCAGGTAGGCTTCTACCTGAATTCCCTTTAGGCGAAATTGTTTGAGAGCTACGCTCGCAAGCTTCGTAAAAATCCTTGGGGCTATGTTTAGCCCGAATGGCATGGCTCCGAAGGCGTATAGTCTTCGCTGTAGCCTGAACCCTAGGTAGGGGGAGAGTCGATGGCTAATTGGAATGTGCCAGTAGGCATCTGACAAGTCTATAGAGACGGAATATGCCCTCTTGGGCAGTAAGGTCCTTATGTGTTGCAGTGTTAGCATTTTGAATATGCAATTCACTATGAACTTGTTAAGTGGCGACAAGTCCAGAATGACTCTGAGCTTTTCCGAGTCTTTCTTGGGAACACAAAACAGCCTCCCTTAGGAATTGATGGGCTTCACCCTTTTTCTCCAACCATTCTTGAACGTACTCCTCCATAACGGGGGTGGAGTGTTGGAAAAACCGAAGGTACGGGGGTGGAGTGCTGTACCAGCTCCCGCCCAATCCATTCTTGAGTAGGCTGTGGGCCCAGGGATCGAAGGTCCACCGATCCCGAAATTTCAGAAGTCTCCCTCCTACCGGTATCACCTCACTTGGACTGCCGTCCTGAGGTCTTGCCTTCCTGACCACGACCACCCCTGAATCCCCTTCCCCTTGAGGGGCGTCTAGACGAGCCTCTGGCTGCTCCTCTAGGCTTTGCTCGGAAGGAAGTAGACTGCCCTTCGAACGCTGGGGTGAATGCCGTGGACTGTGTCGACACGGCCTGGGGTACCCACTGAAAGGTGGTCGGGGTTTGTGCCACGATCTGGGGCACTGGGGGCAATGGCAATTGCAGTTGCTGTTGCTGTCTAAGAGGCTTGGCTGGCCGAGACGGTAGCCTAGTCCTCATAGTCTTCCTCTTTGGTTGAGGACCTTCATCCGGCGAAGACTTTCTTTTGATAGCCAGGTCCCACTTCTGGAGAAGGTTTCTATTTTCCAAGGTGGCTTTATCAAAAACTTCTTTGACCAAGTCGGTAGGGAAAATGGTCTTTTCCCCAAATGTTGGAGGAGATTAGTTTCTTTAGCTCGTGCCTCACTGTAGCCGAGGTAAACACGAACTCCCTACAAGCTCTCCTTGCCTTGACGAAGCCATAAAGGTCCTTCGTCACTGTGGCCAGATGAGGCTTGGCCACTACCATGAACATTTCATGGACCTTGGGGTCACTTGCCATCATCTCGAGAGTAGTCTGAAGAGACATTGAGGCAGTCAGTCTTTCTTTTGTATCGAACTCACTTCGCAAAAGAAAGTCAGACAGCTTAGGGAGGTCCTTGCCGAACTGACGTCCGGCAATATCAGCCTCCAACTTTCCCACTTACAACGTAAGATGGACGTCCTTCCAATCTTTGTGGTCCATAGGCAGGGCCAGCGACAAGGGTTTACACTCCTCTAGGGAGGGGCAAGACTTGCCGGCCTTCATTGCTTTTAGTACAGCCAGAAACCCTTTCTGTAAAAGGGGGAAGGCTCTAGTAGGCGAGGACACAAAGGAAGGGAGCTTCCTATTCAATGCAGCTACCTTTGAGTTAGAGAAGCCCCTCTCTTTCATCGAAGATGAAAGTAGAGCTTGAGCCTTAGCATGGTCATCACTATGACCTCCTTCGGCTCTGCCTCCTCCTTTGAAGCTGGTTCCTTCCTCAGCCGGACATAACAGTCCGGATATGGTGCCTTGCTGGGCCAGAATTCCACCCTCCAGGGGAACTGAGCCCAGCATATCCGAGATGACGATCTTTCCAGTCGTCATCGACATGTGCTCAGCATACCTCCATGGGTTAGCATCCGAGCACAAAGGAAGGTCTTTCACATTGAGCTTTTCTGGGGCCCATGTGATTCTGCAAGGCACTGCATTCGCAGTTCCATTGCAGCCGCCTTCTCCTGATTCTCCTTCTGCATTTGTTGGATCATTCCAACAATAGAAGAGAGGGCCTGTCCCAGCTCTACTGGGAGACCGGCCGATGTAGAGGGGCTTGAACTTCATCCTGGGCTTCTGCAAGGAGGTCTTCCTCCTGACACCCGTCCACATCAGATATCCTGTCATTTAGCTGGATGTCTTGCATCGCGACCGCGACTTCAGCATCCACCTGGATCTGAACTTAGGGGATCTCCTCTTGAGGCTGGGGAATCACTGCATCAGCTGATGCCTTAGGGAAAAGATACGCCCTCATCTTCTCACTTGGAAGATAAGGGCCAGAAGTGTACTTTTGGAAGCCCCTTACCCAGGTACGAAGCTTCTTCCTAGCTATTTAAATGTCTCATTAATCAGGTTAGTGCACACAGTACATACCTGAGGGTCCCAATACCGGAGATCATCCTTGGAGACAGCGTATGCTGCGTGTCTCCTACAAAACTCATGTCCGCAGAGGTTCTTGCTGCTGACATTGCAGAAAGCACTTCCCCACTTCGGAGTGTCCTTCTGTAAAGAGAAGAAATTTCCATGAGTATCAAGTGAACTATGTATCACTGGATATGCATAGTATAGCATAACAATTCAGAAATTAAAGACACACACTTGTGTTTCCCTCACAACCCATTGCTGCAGCCTTCCAGATAATAAAATCAAAATGGTTTATCTCTACTAGAGTAACCAATGCAAAGTTTCCAGAGGAAACAGGTGGAGCTCACACCTAGGCAATGATTTTAAAATCCGGGATAATAGACAGGGAAGAACTCTGCTTCTTGTCTGAAGGCAACAGCAAAGGGCCGTGCAAGAAAACACAATAGTGTTAGAAGATACAGTGCTGTACCTAAACTTTTACTATAGTTTTCTTCTTACTGTATATGCTATACAGAAGAATACTAGTACAGTATAGGAGGATGTGTGCCGGCCTGCCTTTGCCGGCCGGCACACACCACAATTAGCTTTAAATTATACTACTTAACAGCTATAGGGCGGCAGCCCTCTGGTTCAAATGCCTGTGCCGGCGGCAGCAGCTGCCGGCCAGCAACAGCCAGTGTTGGCCGGCAATGATTGCCGGCCAGCAACTACACAAGGTAGTACCCAGCTGCCGGCCACACTCTTGGTGACCGGCAGACAAGGACTGACATAAGCCGGCCGGCAAAGGTACAAGACCGATGCCAGCCGGCAGCAAAAGAACCAGAAGACTACACCTGCCCGGCTGCCGGCCTCATAGGCCGGCAGCCGGGACAGGTACAGCACTAGAAGAAAATAGAATGGATGCCGGGATAAGAGTGTACACAACCCCCCGAGCCCGGCAACCGAAAGAGTGCATATAAGGAAGGGGAGAAACTCAATTCAGGCCTCCTTGACCAATGCCGTCCGGCTCTGCCGGCAGGCATGGATGAGGGACCAAGAGAGGTCCGGGCAGCACTCGAAAACATAAGACCCTTGCCGTCCAGCATCTCTGCCGGCCGGCAATGGGCTTAGTCAATTCCACATCCCAACCTATACTAGGTCCAGAAGTAGAATGACGTACAGTACAGTAATACCCCTGCCGGCCAGCTCTGCCGGCCGGCAAGGTACAGTACAGTAATGGCTAGGCCATTACGGAGATAGAGGGGGAAGGGACAAGAGGGTCCTGCCAACCTTGCTTTAGTGACAGATCACCCGCAGCCAAGAACTTTGTCTTAGCCTAAGGGAGATCTAAGGGAAAGGGCCAGCACAGTAGTATAATACTTGCCAGCTTCCAGAGCACCAAAGCAAGGAAGGCGTTGCTACTCCCAAGGGAAGATTTTATCCTCCCCGAGAACAGCAACAGGACTTAGTCTGGTCGATCACAAAAGAAGGAATCATAACTTACAGAAACCTTCGATAGTGACCTAAGGGAGCTAAGCTCCCTTTGTAAGTGTTAGGTCAGCGAGGGAGACTCTGCCCCAAGCCAGACAACACGGACTCAGACTAAAAACTCTGTTGTTCTGTCCCTCTTTGAACCAGACTTTGCTGGAACAGGAAGGTACAGTAACACCCTAGTATAGTTTTATCGAAAATAAATTCGGAAAAAACCACTTAGGGATAAGCCCAAGGCTTAAACAGAGGGAAAGGGATTGCATACCTTCTCCGAAGAAAAGAAAGCAACCGGGGAGTATAATAAAGTATACTAAGGCTCCATAAGCAATTAGCCTAGGCACCAAGAGAATCGATTACCTAATTCACCGAAACTCTCACGTATACAATCTTGGAAATATTCCACACAGTCTAAAATGTATAAAATATAGCCTAAAGCTTCAATAAAATTTTAATTACACTCGGAAAAACCAAAATCATGCATTAAGTACTAGGACAAAACGACTAGGCTACATGGCCTAGCGTAGGCCAGAATGGCGAATACTTCGCCAAATAATACTAAGCACGAAAGGAAATCCTATGTAAAGCTAAATAGCTAAAATTTATTAAGCAAAACAACCAGGAATGTCACTCTGACTAACTAATTTATACCTAGCGAGTGACAGTGTCCAGGACACCTCTGGTAGGCTACGGCTCTTGTATCAAAGATTAATCCCATTAATCACTCAAAATTTCACCAAGAGCCTACATTTATACATAACAGACACTATACTCAACTTATCCGAGGTCAACGAAGACGAAGAAGCCATGAAAAGCTGAATAAATCCAAGATTTGCGAGAAAAACAGGAAAAAACACCGAGTTGTTAAGCTACGCAAAAAGGAATACAGATGGCGCCAGGATTGGCGCCAGGCACGCATACGAATCGGGGGATAGGGAAGCCTTGGGAGCGGCTCCCCTTTTTCTTTCCCGAATTCGTATCTCGTCAATCTCCCTCCTACGAGACGAAATCTCTGTTCAGGTCGTAGATTGCCATGTGACGTGTCTAGAATACGTCCTCTGATATGTCGCGATATCCCTTTCACGAGGGATACTCGCTCCAGGAGTTAGAATTCTGGTACCTTAAGGTAAATTCTCTGGGAATATCGCCGTAGTTGTAATATACCCTAGGAAGCTACCCTATAGGAACTTCCATCAGGACGACATGGCCATCTCACCCAAAAATATAAATATATGTATATGTATACATATATATATACATATATATATATATATATATATATATATATATATATATATATATATATATATATATATATATATATATATATGTATATATATATACATATACATATATATATATATATATATATATATATATATATATATATATATATATATATATATATATATATAAATATATATATATATATATATACAGATATATATATATATATATATATATATATATATATATATATATATATATATATATATATATATGTATATATATATCTATATCTATATCCATCTATCTATCTATATATATATATATATATATATATATATATATATATATATATATTTATATATATATATATATATATATAAATATAAGTATATGTATATATATATATATATATATATATATGTAGATTAAGATATATATATATATATATACATATATATATATATATATATATATATATATATATATATATATATATATATGTGTGTGTGTGTGTGTGTGTGTGTGTATCTATATCTATCTTATATATATATATATATATATATATATATATATATATATATATATATATATATATATATATATATAAAATACACGAGCTCAGGTGTGTTTTGATCTGTTCCAAAATCATTATAATACCAATCTATCGTTAAGTGACGGTAAAAGTATTCGAGAGTAAAAAGATAATATTTTGTGATAGCAATTAAATCTTCAATATTAACAGATTAAAACTAAGAAATGTAGAATTATAACTAAGAAATGTAGGATAATTTCAGCGGGCTATTTTTTTTTTTTTTTTTTTTTTTTTTATACTCTGTTTATCTCTATGCTAAATATAGTAGCATCCTTGCCTGGTTATTGCCAGACTGGGGTTCTAGTACCGCTCAAACTCGTGAGTTTCTTTGATTGCAGCAACCTCACCAACTTCGTGAGCTGAGGATGGGGAGTTTGGGGGAGTCTATATGTCTATCTGCTTAGTCATCAGCGGCCACTACCTGGCCCTCCTTGGTCCTATCCTGGGTGGAGAGGGGGCTTGGACGCTGATGATACGTATATATAATCGGTCACTAGGGCACCGTCCTGTTTAATAGGACAATGTCACTGTCCCTTGCTCTTAAACCTTCAAATTTACCATCTTCATATTTAATTTTACCTATGTATGTACTAATATAACTATAACTGACAACGATGGCTTTAAGTATCTTGCCAAAGACATTGCAATTCTCATAGTTTTACTTGTTAACGTTCCTGCCTGGTGATCGCCAGAGTGGGGTTCAAGTCCCACTTGAACTCGTTAGATGTTTTAGCGCCTGCAACCTCACCATCCCTATGAACTAAGGATGGGGGGTTTTGGGGGAGCCTGTAGGTCTATCTGATGAGTTACCAGCAGCCAGAGCCTGGCCCTTCTTGGTCTTATCTTGGGTGGTGAGGGGGGCTTGATCGATGATAATATGGTCAGTCGCTAGGACATTGTCCCCCTTGCTAGGGCAATGTCACTGTCCATTACCTCTGCCATTCATCAGCAGCCTGTAAACCTTTAAATTTGATGTAACTATCATATGGAAGTTATATATATATATATATATATATATATATATATATATATATATATATATATATATATATATATATATATATATATATATATATATATATATATATATATATATATGTATATGTATATATATATATATATATATATATATATATATATATATATATATATATATATATATATATATATATATATATTAAAGGTATTCTTTACCTATGAATAGATAAGAAATTAGAACGTTTATTACCATCAGTGGTAATGACGATATTACTATTTATATCCAGATTTTTGTGGTAGAAAACGTGTGTATTCATATTCTTTTCTTAAGATGAATTTGGCATTTTTTTTTTATATTTGTTTGAATTTGAGATATACATATGAATGTATTTTCTTTTTCTTTTTTTTTGGGGGGGGGGGTGTCACATATTCCCAAATTCTTTTCACGTGGTTCTTTAAAAATATAATAGCAATGATTTTCCATATTGCAAGAATTAGTAGGTAAAATATTTCCAGATTAATAACGATGCAGTGGTGAATATATTTCGGCAATTTTTCATTAACGCTCTTAATTGATATATCATGCGCTGAGAGTTTTTTTTTTTTCGCTTTTTATAAACTAGAATATAATCTTACTGAAAAGCTTGAGGGGCGATATATATGTGAATGAAATATAATGGGGTCAATTTCAATGGGTGGATTTCTTCCATTGATTAATGAAAAAAGAAATATACTTTCACTATTTCCTCAATGTTGGGTTAAATCTTTTAAGGTTTCCAATGCATTTTGGAAGAGATTAGAAGGTTTTATTATGATTTATGAATTGAGAAACATTCAAAGGAAATTAAGTGAATACCCGATGCAAATGAGACAGATTATTATTTTTTTTATGTTGACCAGGCTGACATGAGTCTTTTTATAGTTTATATATGTCATATCTGTTTTGACGTTGTTTATAGTTTATATATGACATATCTAGTTTGACGTTGTTACTGTTTTTAAAATGTTTTATTGTTAATTTGTTCTCATCCTTTATTTATTTTTTTGTTTCCTTTCCTCACTGGGCTATTTTTCCCTAGTGTAACCCTTGTTCTTGTAGCTCCTTGCTTTTCCAACTAGGGTTGTACCTTGGCTAATAATAATAATAATAATAATAATAATAATAATAATAATAATAATAATAATAATAATAATAATATAATTGGCAGAGTAATAGTCGTACATATGTGACATTAATGTTCCTATATTTCGGTAGTAGACCCTCTTTCCGGCAAGTTTTGTTGAAAATAATGGCTGCCTCAGTTGCATTAATCTCATACTCCGTCTTCTCGATGGCTCTAATTACCTTCTTTTCAGGACTACTTCATACAGCCAGTAACTGAGCAAAATTCATTCTTCATGGTGGGTAGTCAAATTCAGGAATAATTGGCGAGTACAGGTTCTCATATAACATTTACAAATTAAGTAAGATTCACAATTCAGGTAAAATTCACAATTCAGGTAAAAGTATACAGAAAACAAGCTACGTGTTTCGGGAGTGCTGTCTCCCTTCCTCAGGCCTAAGTGCTGGAAACGATGTTGTTGTTGGGGTATTAAAGCCAACACTTGTTGTTGGCACGGGCCTTTCCCTTGGTTGGCCCTAAAAGGTTCGTCCTTATATATGGCAATTCTGGCTTAATCAGAGAGGCAGAAAATTTCGTCATTGGCTACCGCGAGCGTTGTGGGCGGAGCAAATAGAATGACTGATCCTCATTGGCTAAGCCGCTCACCGAGAGAGGCTGTAGTACAGTCAGACTGCCATCCCACTCACTCCTGGGTGTTGAGTCACCATCTTGTCCTCTGGGAGCTGGGCTCTGATTGGTGGGAGTGCTCGCCGATAGGGTATTTAGGCTAGGCAGGCTATCCTGTCACTGTTCAATGCTGTTGGGGTTGTTTATGTCTTGATCTGTGGGTTGTCCTGGTTGGAGGTGTCATGGTTGGTTGGGTTATTTTTCCTTGTGTTGTTCCTTCGACAGGAGAGGAGGAGGAACATTTCTTGGGTAGTGTTGAGATTCGGCTTTTCTCTCTGAATAATAAGAGCTTCAAGTATGCGAAGTCTCCTGCTATCTGGAGCACGGCCTATGATCTCTGTGTTCTTGATTATTTCCTCACGTTTGATGTTGTTATTATGGACGTGGAGGGCATGAGCTTTTATTGCACCTTGTTGGACATGACAAGATAGTCTCTTTGACAGACACATGGTAGTCATTCCTATGTAACGTCCAGAGCATACTGGAACAGGGCATAAGTAGGAATAGACCTCGTTGGTCTGTTTGAGAATATCCTGAGTCGGCTGGGCTGAGTTGTTCCTCATGATGAGAGTCCTCGTTTTGTTAGTTTGATAATAAATAGTCAACTTGACCTCGGTGTTTTTATCCAGAGGGGAGACGTGATTCTTTATTATGTCTCTCGTGGCCTTTTCATCCTTTTGATAATCCTGATGCATGAACCCTTTATAGTAAAGGTTGATGGTAGTTGTGGTGTTCACTTGAAGCTCTTCTTATTCAGAGAGAAAAGCCGAATCTCAACACTACCCAGGAAATGTTCCTCCTCCTCTCCTGTCGAAGGAACAATACAAGGAAAAGTAACCCAACCAACCATGACACCTCCAACCAGGACAACCCAACAGATCAAGACATAAACAACCCCAACAGCATTGAACAGCGACAGGATAGCCTGCCTAGCCTACATACCCTATCGGCAAGCACTCCCACCAATCAGAGCCCAGTTCTCAGAGGACAAGATGGTGACTCAACACCCAGGAGTGAGTGGGATGGCAGTCTGACTATACTACAGCCTCTCTCAGTGAGCTGCTTATCCTATGAGGATCAGTCATTCTATTTGCTCCCCCCACAACGCTCGAGGTAGCCAATGAAAAATTCGCTGCCTCTCTGACTAAGCCAGAATTGCCATATAAAAGGACGTAGCTCTCATCGTTCCCAGCACTTAAGCCTGAGGAAGGGAGACAGCACTCCCGAAACGCGTAGTTTGTTCTCTGTATACTTATACCTGAATTGTGTATTTTACCTGAATTGTGAATCTTACCTAATTTGTGAATTTTATATTAAAACCTTGAATCGCCAATTATTCCCGAATTTAACTACCCACCATGAAGGATGAATTTTGCTCAGTTACTGGCTGTATGCAGTAGTCCTGAAAAGAAGATAATGAGAGCCATCGAGAAGATGGAGTATAAGATCAATGCAACTGAGGCAGCTATTATTTTCAACAAAATTAATGTTCCTAGTAATACCTACAACCCAAATGTGTGACAGAAAATAAATATGAGTAAAAGTAATACAATATTCAATGAAAAGGCAGAGAGACAACAAATAAGGGTTAAAACAAAACTATTTAATGAGTAATAATGTGGAATGATCTTCCTAATTGGGTTGTTGAATTGAGAGAACCTAAAAAGCTCAAACTTGCGGCGAATAGGTTTATGTTTAATAGATTGACATTAGTCTTTTTATAGTTTATATGCTAATTTTTTGTTTTAATGCTGTTACTGTTCTTAAATTATTTTATTTTAATTGTTCATTACTTTTCATATATTTTAATTATTTTCTTATTTCATTTCCTCGACTGGCTATTTTTCCATGTTGGAGCCCTTGAGCTTTTATCATCCTGCTTTTCCAACTTGGGTTGTAGCTTAGCTTGTAATAATAATAGTAATAATTATAATAATAATAATAATAATAATAAAAATAATAATAATAATAATAATAATAATAATAATAATAATAATAATAATAATAATAATAATAATAATTATTATTATTTAATTATTCTCTTTCTGAGTGGGGATACCTTAACGTAAAAGGGTTTGTGTATCACCATGATCAGCAAACTTCTAATATTCAGGACGTCCAAAATGTGTTGGTTTGCTTTGAGGAATCCGACTAAAGTTTACCCCCCCCCCCCCCCCCCCCCCCCCCATCACCAATCCGCACTGACCAGCGTGGTGATGAAAAGTGGTTAAACCATGCATTAGTCATGATAAAGGATAAAGTTAATCATCAGCTTTATCATCATCTCCTATACCTATTAGATGCAAAGGGCCTGGGTTAGATTTCGTCTGTTGTCTCTGTCTTGAGCTAATATTTTGATTCAATACTTCTCCATTCATCATCTCCTACTTCCCACTTCATAGCCCTCAGTCATGTAAGCCTAGTGCCCTGTGGAGCACCAGTTAAAGGTTTGGTGAACAACTGATAAAGTTAATGATTAAAAAAATTATTTATTATAGATTTTTTTTGTTTCGCCAGTTATACAGTATATCATATTTGTAATAATAGCAATAGCATCATATCTCAATATTCTCAGATATTTTGGGAATGCTTGTCAATACTATACTTGAAACCAGATTTAGAAATAGATTATGAAAAAATAATTCCCTTGTACGACTTGTACCCACGCATGTTGCATATTTGCAGGAAATGTAGATGAATCGACAATAAAGAGAATAATCCTGAAATTCTCCATAATAGAAATGATCAGATCTATATTCAAGACTTGTTTTCCTTTTTTACATTTCATATTGTTATAATAATTTCGGAAACCAAAAATAGAATGCCATTGTAATAAATATTTCGAAGAGTCACTGAATTTTTTTCGTTAATGATTCTTTTATATTTGATAGCCTAGATTTTATACTCAGTATATTCCTTCTCTAAAAGTAATTATGATTAAATCACGGGATTAACAATCGGAAAAGTCATATTCAAATTCGAGGGGATTATGTACCCATTACTGAGTTTTAGAAAATTATTCAAGGAATTTGTTTCTTCTTTTTTTCCGAAATATCAGATTATGTAACGATTTTCATTTGCGATTTTTGTAACCTTATATCATATTTATTTTTATTTTTTCTTATGCTTTAAGAAGTCATGTTGAATAGTACCTTCCCATATGAAATAAATTACGAATGTCTAGTGGCTACTTTCCTCTTGGTAGGGTAGAAGAGACTCTTTAGCTATGTTAAACAGCTCTTATAGTGAAAGGGCACTCCAAAAACCAGCCATTGTTTTTTAGTCTTGGGTAGTGCCATAAACACTCTACTATGGACTTCCATTATTTTGGGTTAGAGTTCTCCTACTTGAGGGTACACTAGGACACACTATTCTATCTTTTTTTCTGTTCCTCATATTTTTTTTATTTTTTACAGTTTATATATGAAACATCCAATTTCATGTTGTTGCAGTTCTTAAAACATTTTATTTTGATTCTTTATTACTTCTCCTAAAGTTTATTTATTTCCTTGTTTCCTTTCCTCACAGAGGTTTTTTTTTCCTGTTGGAGCCCTTGTGCTTATAGCATCCAGCTTTTCTAACTATAATATTAGCTTAGATTGTAATAATAATAATAATAATAATAATAATAATAATAATAATAATAATAACAATAATAATAATAATAATAATAATAATAATAATAATAATTTGAACCATAAGTAGAGTTATATATCATTGCCTGACGGATTTGGAATGCACACTGAATAACAAATAAATGTTTTATGGAAAGTTTCATTGAAGTATCAATATTTGGACAACGAAGCCACAAATAATACTACTACGGATAATTCATGGACTAAAATAGTTGAATGGGAGGAATTTTATGTTCCTTCTACTGAGTTATATTGCTAGTTAATTTTTTTTCAAAAGTATTTAATGCAATTCACAGGCAGAGTCATTTAGAGTATTTGAAGACTTGTAGGGGAGCTGAATATGGCAGGAGTTGATATTCTCGAAGTAGTATTGCTACTATTTGCCAATGTCTCAATATATTTAGGAATACAACAAATTAGTTAAGAAATTAGGGAAAATGAAAAAAAAAATGGAAAAATAAATTAGATATGACACTGGAAAGGAAGAAATTTATAGAAAAATTATACACACTGTAAAAAAATAGAAGTCAACTGAATCTGGTTAACCAAGATTTTTAGCATAAAAATCTAAGTACCAAACTGAAAAAAAAATTCCTCCTCCTAAGGTTCTGCGATTTCTCGGGACATTCCTTCAGAGGACCCAGAAGGGGGTTGTAGGGGATAGAGGGGGTTTATTTAAACTCCCCCATGTGCGTTTGGAAGAGTAATTGCATTCTGTCAGCGTGTAGTGGAACAGTAATCAAAGGGCTTTTCCACCTGACGCTCTCCCCTTAGAGGAGGCAGCCAATTTCACACTCCCCAAAGGGAGGAGACAGATATCGAGGCGGAAGAAGAGGTAAAAATTAATAAAACTGTATTGGGATTAACGTGGAGGTGCAGTTACAAGACAGCCTTAATGAGTGTGTGGAGTAAAGACTTGTATATCTGTTCATACCATTGTTTAGTGTTTAGATGATTACGAGCATAATAAATAGAATACCATGCATTGATAAATTAAAACTATGTTTTTTTTGTGCATTCTAAGGAAATAAAAGTAGTCATGCAAACTGCAACTATTTTTAAGCACTCAATAGGAATATAAGTAGTCATGCCAATTGCCACTATTTTTAGCACTCAAGGGAAATAACAGTAGTTATGCAAACTTCAACGGTTTTTAAGCACTCAAAAGAAATATCATCTGCAACTATTTTTTAGCACTCAAACGAAATAAAAGTAGTCATGTCAATTGCAACTATTTTTTCAGCACTCAAACGACATAAAACTAGTCATGCCAATTTGCAACTATATTTTTAGGACCCAAAGGAAATAAAAGTAGTCATGCCAACTGGTAACAATTTTTTTTCTTAGCACTCAAAGGAATTAGAAATAGTCATACCAATATTTTTAAATTCTTAGCACTCTAAGGAAATAATAGTGGTCATGCCAACAGCAATTATTTTTAACACTCAAAGGAAATAAAAGTAGTCATGGCAATTGCAATAATTTTTTAGCAATTGAAGGAAATAAAAGTAGTCATGCCAACTGCAACTATTTTTACGACTCAAAGGAGATAAATGTAGTCACGCAAACTACAACTCCCTTAGGTACCCGATAAGAGAAAGAGCGTTGAGCTGATCAGATTTCATTTTGGTAAATATCAGATACTATAAATTTTTCCTTTTTTTTTTTAAGCCTTTACAAATAACGAGGAGATTAAAACCACCCGTTCCCATCCCCCAGAATTTCTATGAAATAGCTCATGGCATCAAGAATTAATCCTCTGACATCCAGTAAAACTTTCCAAACCATTTACGAAATCCCCTACTGTGTGGATTACTGCAAAGCTCAATTAACTGATCAAATTCCTTCCTTAACTGTTCCTTTCAGAACATGGGTTCATTTCGCATGCTTCCATTTATCCTTCTATATTACTACTGAAGACTTCATTTTATTCACCCTTTTTCATTAAAGGCATATAGTTGCATTGAACCATTTATCAGAAAGTTCAAATCGGTTCTTATTCACTCGTACCGAGAGTTGTATTTCCATAACCTTTAGGCAAACATTTCTACTTATTGGCTTTACTGTAAAACCCGTATGCAAGAATACTTTTGTTTCTAGGTTTTTTATTAGAAATCCTTCCCTCTCTCTTTCTCTCTCTCTCTCTCTCTCTCTACACAAACACACACACACACATATATATACACACACACACACATATATATATATATATATATATATATATATATATATATATATATATATATATATATATATATATATATATATATATATATGCATATATATATATATATATATATATATATATATATATATATATATATATATATATATATATATATATCTATATATATATACATATATATAGATATATATATATATATATATATATATATATATATATATATATATATATATATATATATATATATATATATATATACAGTATATATATACTGTATATGTACAATCACTTTTAAGTAAAAATTATCAGCGATTTTCCTTTGAAGAGAAATTAATTCATTATATAATTCTTTGATAGTAAATGTTTCAGACAAGGACATGCCCAAAATAATAATAATTAATCATGAACTATAAAAGACAATACAGTATACTTACATATTTGGGAAGGAAACAGGTTATTATTTTTTGGGAAAAACGTAGTAGAAAACAAATGAATATGTGTTTATGAAAAATTCACAACAGCCATTACCTTGCAAAACGCCGCTCATCAGAGAAAATCCAAGGATTTAAAACGGATCAGGGCAGGATGCAGAAAAAAAATATATATATACTGTGAAATTCTATTCAGAAATAAAGTGGTAGAGTTTCCAACACCAAATCTAATAACGGTTATTATTATTATTATTATTATTATTATTATTATTATTATTATTATTATTATTATTATTATTATTATTATTATTATTATTTAGATCTTTCCAGGATTCACAATTCTGCACTTGGTCCTAGGAATACAGTTACTTCTAACAGTGTTGCCTACTGCATCAAAATGCTCAACGCTACTTAGTATTCTAGAATTTTTGTTTCAGCTCTTACCAGATTGCATAATGAAGTTCTTAATAAGCAGTTGAATCAGTGAAACTTTAGAAGTAGAAAATTGCATGGATTTTTTTGTTTTGTTTTGTTTAACAGGCTCACCTACGTCACCCTTCATAGTTTTTATATGCCAGATCAATGTTTTATTAACTTTTAGATATTCTATATCTGTATTCATTACCTCTCATATTTATTCTATGTATTTCTTTTCCTCACTAGGCTATTTTCTTTGTTGAAACCCTTGAGCTTGTTGCATACTGCTTTTCCAACTAGTGTTCTAGTTTAGCTATATTAATAATAATAATAATAATAATAATAATAATAATAATAATAATAATAATAATAATAATAATAATAATAATAATAATAATAAATCTCATGATCCATTATTACGGTTACACCTTTTATTCCCAATACATCATGTTCTCAATTCTTAATAAACCTCATGTTGAAGTTTTAGAATTTTATTTTTTGAGCCCCATCGTCATATTTCATCAACAAAGCTCTATACTTAGGTCAGTAATCCTTTTTTTTATATTAAGTTTCAATATACATACTATATATTTGCTCGGTACATGTTTATAAACCCTTGCGCCATTCCAGGTAAATTATAATCGCCGCAAGGATTCCGGGCGAAATAAGCCACACCCCCTAATGATGTCATAGCCAATCACCTTGTCTCCTACGTTAGCTGAGGTTACAATACATCCCCTTACAAAATTCAAACAATACTATATTTTAATCACTTTAAGGTTTGGTAGCGCGGGAGACAACCTGATTGGCTGTGAAATCATTAGTGGGCGGGGCTTATTTTATCCGGAATCCCAGTGTTGACTATTTGGAAGTCTAGAGTTTAATATGATTTAATTTTAACGTGGGAGACAACCTGATTAGCTATGACGTCATTAGTGGGTGGGTCTTATTTTGCCTGGAATCTCTGTGGTGACTGTACATGACTATTTGAAAGCCTAGAGTTCAATATAATTTAATACTTTACTGTCTCTAATCCTCTATGATAACGCTTAATAAGCTCTGAATTCATAGGACGATGTATTCAGTTTTAAATAGCGTCTCTTTATTCAATACCACTGTTGACCAGAATAGTCTTATGCAGTCGCCCACCTCTTTCATTCGTTTACTCGGACAATCGTCTTCCTGAAAGAACATTTGTACAATCTTTCACTATGAATGAAGTTGTATTTAGCAAGCAAGATATGTGATGCAGTGGGGATATTTTCTGCGAAGCTTAACGAAGTTTGTATGAACTGTTTCACTTCTGTTATGAAATTATTCTGAATGCAGTACATTTAATCTCATTAGGTTTCGCAGTACAGTATATACAGTGCATAGTGCACAAATTGTCAGTCAGAGTATTTCAAGGTATTAAATACTTTTATATATAATCTTGCTTGTAAGTGACAGGAAGTTATATAATTGCTGGACCGATTTATATGTTACTTTGTATGAAGTTTCTCTCTCTCTCTCTCTCTCTCTCTCTCTCTCTCTCTCTCTCTCTCTCTCTCTCTCTCTCTCTCTCTCTCTCTCTCTGTTCCCTTAGCTTATTCTGATCTATCCTCATCTTTCGTCTTCTTACGTTGTGGTTGTGATCCCTGATTGATGATTGCCAGACTGGAGTTGGAGTCCCACTCACACTAGTTAGTTCCATAGGTCGCTGCAACCTTTCCATCCTTGTGAGCTAAGGATGGGGGTTTCATGGAAGCCTATATGTATAGCTGCTGAGTCATCAGTAGACATTGCCTGGCACTCCTTGGTTCTAGCTTGGTCAGTCTGTAGGTCAATGTCCTTCTTGATAGGGCAATGTCACTGTCCATTGTCTCTGCCATTCATGAGTGCCCTTTAAAACTTCATTTACTTATGAACTTAACAGACTGCGTTTATTTTTTCACCTTTATTTATTAATCTTTTAAAATCTATCACTTTCAACAGCATTCAATTAAAATGTATCCTGAGTCAATTGCATTATAGTCACCAGGGTAAAAAAAAAATAGATTATTGAGGATGGATTCTGTATATTAGGATGGTATCAACAAATACATTGAGAATGTGATTGAAGGCTATGTCAGAACAGTTTATATTCTCAAGTTAGTGAACCACATGAAACTCGCAGCCATCTTTAGGAAACAGCTGTGACAGATTAGTTTTCTTTCGATTACTGTGAATATCATATTGTAGACTACTTTAGAAAATCTCAGTCATTCGTAAGATGTTTGCATCTTGTACCAGCGGTGTTGTCTTGACAGCTACAAATCATACTGATAGAGTAGTGAAACATTCGGGGATTAATTTTTATAGTGAAACGTGGAAGTGATTATATTTTGAAAGTCCAAGGTCAAAGGTCAAAGTCAAGCAAAAGGTCAGCTGAATTGACCCTAAGGTTCACCCAAATTTCGCACATGGTTGCCACGCAGACTTCAAAAACGACTAAGGTCTAAATTGATTTTGGGAAAGGCATGCTGGTTTAGTGAAATAAGCTGCCGTGGTGGAGGTCTTCATTCTGAGACTGCTTTTCTAGTTGATGATTCATTTTCCGTCCCTGGTCATAAAAATGGTCAAAGCTTCATAAATCATGATATTATTGATAACACTTTGGGAACTTATCGCATTGACCTACAATATTGATATGCCTCAGGGTTGTTATGGCCTATTGGTGACGTCTCTGTCTATTGATCGCCATGCTGTTGTTCGAGTCCTGCTCAAACTCTTTAGTTCTTATAGTGTCTGCATCCTCACCAAGGACGGAGGGTTTGGGGAAGCCACTATGTCTGCCTGGTGAGTCATCTGTAGCCATTGTCTGACCCTGCTTGGTCCTGCCTTGGGTGGAAAGGGGTCATGGGACTGATCATATGTCTCTAGAGCATTGTTCTGTTTGCTAGGGTAATGCCACTATCCCTTGCCTTTGCCATTTGTTATTATTATTATTATTATTATTATTATTATTATTATTATTATTATTATTTTCAGTTTGAGGCAATAAAACTGTAATGCTATTTTTTTCCTCATGGGGCATGTTCCATATCCTACTACCATCAGACACTGAAGAACTCTTCTTCGAGATCGGCCAACGCTAATACTGGTGGATATTCGAAAGTGTCCTTCAATTTTTAGAACGTTTCCTGACCATATTTACACATCTGAATGTTTCATCGCCCTTTTCCAAATCAGTAAGACTTACTGCCATGCGATTTTCGACAATCACAAAACAACGATAAAATTCAGTTACGCTAAAAATTATATTACCCGTTTGGTGTCCTTTCATTGCGGGTACTGCTAATTCCCTTAAATTTATCATCCTTATCACCATCATCATCTCCCCTCACGCCTATTGATGCAAAGGGCCTCGGTTAGATTATGCCAGTCGTTTATATCTTGAGCTTTTAAAACAATACTTCTCCATTCATCATATCCTACTTAACGCTTCATATTCCTCAGCCATGTAGTCCTGGGTACTTCAAACTCTTCTCGTACCTCGTGAAGCCCAGTTGAAAGTTTGTTGAACTAATCTCTCTTGGGAGGGCGAAGAGTATGATCAAAGTCAAACCATCTCTATCTACCCCTCACCATGATCTAACCTATGATTAATTTTTAAGCTTTTCGTAATGATGGTATGACCCAAATACTCGATTTTGCTACGAAGAGAATAAAAAAAGTGATTTACTCTATAATCACATAGTACTCATCTACCTTATCGCTACAGACGATTAAGTCCCCTGCATAAACACAATTATCATTACCGAAATTTCCAACCAATGCCATATCTGTTAATCTTACAAAAGTGATAAGACTTGATTCAAGTCCAGAAAGACATTATTACAATTTGTAATCTACCAAAACGAGTGGTAAATATGGTTGAAAGTTTCATTTTATTTTCTTTTTTGGCGAGTGGAATATGTAAGAATTATATAAAGTGTTTAATAGATATAACTATCCTTTTTTTTTCTAATTAAAGGTTTAAGGGCCGCTCACGAATGGAAGATGCAAGGGACAGTGACATTGCTCTAGCAAGCCGGACAATACCCTAGATACTGACCATATATACATATAACTCGCGCCCAATCCGCCTCCCCCCCCCAAGCTAGGACCAGGCTGGGCCAGAAAGCTGTTGATAACTTAGGAGATAGAACTATGGGTTCCCCCAAACACCCCATCTTTAGATCAGAAGGTTAGTGAGGTTGCAGCGACCAAAGGAACTAACTAGTTTAGCGAGAATCGAACTTGAGTCTAGCGATCACCAGTCAGGGACGTCACCTCTCCACCCAAGCTAGGACCAGGAGAGTCCAGAAATGGCTGCTGATGACTCAGGAGATAGAACTTTGGGCTCCTTCAAACCCCGCCACCCCATCCATAGCTCACAAGGAAGGTGAAGTTGCAGCATCAAAAGGAACTAACGAACTTGAGTGGGACTCGAATCCCAATCTGGCTATCACCAGTCAGGGACGTCACCACATAGGCCACAACAATCCATTTGTTGAAATTAAAACTCACATTAATTGCTCTGGACAAGGATCTGTTACCGCATGTTCGTTAAGTTGTCTGCCATCCACAGTAATACGAACCGTTCCGTCCATGCTTCATTTACCTCCACTTTAATCTGTCCTCTCTGCACAAGTGCTTCTCGATCTGTGGGACTTCTAATTGGTTCGAGTGTCTCTCGGAACTTAATCTCATGCTTGATTTTATCGGTTAATCCGAAATTACCGATGTATAAGACTTATTTTTTCGAGATTTTCTAAAATATTCCAACATCGTGTATTGGCTTCCTAAACTCATAAATTTGCATTAAAAGAACGGTAAATGCCAGGCAACATTTATTCCAGGATTTTTACCGTTCTGAAAACGAATATTTATTGACGTAAAGGGGTGATATTACGGTTACCAACCCGTAAAATATAATAACAAAATATGGTAAAATTACGGTCGCCTGTATTTTACTGAAATACGGCTGAGAGCAGTATATTTTTTACGGGGAATTTCCGATTAAAATTACTAACCTACAACAACGAAGTTGGGAGGAGGTTATGTTTATGTTCCCTGTTTGGCTATTTGTTTGTTTGAGAATAACTTCCTGGCCATATTTTTATTGATAGAGTGTAATGAAACTTTCAGGGATTAATTTGTTTGTTGAATCGTTGGAATGATTCAGTTTTGAAAGTCAAAAGTCAAGGTCAAAGTTGAGCAAATGGTCAACCAAATTAGCCTTAGGGTGAGCTGGTTTCTAGAAATAAGCTGCCGTGGCGGAGGTTTGCACTCTCAGAATGCTTTCCTAGTTTAATTGTGCTTTTGTTCTACCTTTACTTTCAATCAAATCCTCTCTCTCTCTCTCTCTCTCTCTCTCTCTCTCTCTCTCTCTCTCTCTCTCTCTCTCTCTCTCTCTCTCTCCAAGATTTAGTTATCAATTTCATTACAGATTCAGTTGCTTCAGGAGCCACATTTTTTGGATAAGCATATGCCTCTAACTCGATTAATTTCACGTTTTTTTAAGCAAAACTAGTGGCCCTCTCGATTGTTAGTTACCTTTCAAGCACATCTAACTAGAGAGAGAGAGAGAGAGAGAGAGAGAGAGAGAGAGAGAGAGAGAGAGAGAGAGAGAGAGAGAGAGAGTTTCTTTCAATATAAGGAAGCAGAATTTTTAATACTGAATAATTCATCAGACACAGATAGTTTACTGTTTGTAGATATTGACCGATTAGACCAATTTTTTTTCAAAGATACGAGGTTATCTGAGAGAGAGAGAGAGAGAGAGAGAGAGAGAGAGAGAGAGAGAGAGAGAGAGAGAGAGAGAGAGAGAGAGAGAGAGAGGGGAGAGAGAGAGAGAGAGAGAGAGAGAGAGAGATTGGGGGTGTCAATTGTGTAATGAAACAAAGGAGATACATGGAAATAAACATAACTGTTTCGTAATTTTCGATTCTTTAATTGTGTTTAATTTAAATAAATTTTCTAAAAAAATAAATGAGCTTGGTATTCCTTTATAAATGGTTAATATATGTTTTTTTACATTATTTGATAAATGAATTCGGGAAAAAAAAATATTTAGGGCAAAAAACCTAGATTAAATGTTGCCAGGCATTTACGGTTTTGAACGAATATATTGACGTAAAGGAGTGATACTACGGACACCAACCCGTAGAGTAGAATAACCTTCGCCTGTATTTTACTGAAATACGGCTGAGAGCAGTATATTTTTACGCAGAATTCCTGATTAAAATTACGACATTTTGATGCGCATGTAAACTTTTAATTTCAACACGGAATTAAGTAAAATTTCGTAGAAAGTGAGAGTGGATTAATGCGTGATATTGCTGGGGTACGTTGGCATATTTATCTTGACAGGAGATGGACAAGTTAATTAACGTGGAACACAGGAATTCGAAGATGAAAAAGGAAAATGAAATATACATGGAAACAGTACTGTATCTATTACATTTTTTTTTTAGTCCAGAAAATCTTATGAACAGATATTTTGTATTTTTGTAGCAATATTTTTTAGCCTGGTCAAAAATCTAGTTATATATTGATATAAAATTGAACATAAAATCTTTCCTATAAAGATCCATGTAGATTTCTTTTTGTCAAATTTAGGAAAAAATTAAATCTATGGTATAACAAGTTGGTGATCAAAATGACAACCTATTTATTTATTATACTGCCTGCTCAAGTCAACTCTCTCTCTCTCTCTCTCTCTCTCTCTCTCTCTCTCTCTCTCTCTCTCTCTCTCTCTCTCTGAGTTAGTGTTACTGTATGCTAGTGAGTCCCATTTCGTGAATAGTCGGTGATTAGTTTGAGGTGGGAAGACTGGGATAAAACGTCGGAATATGATAGTTATCTTGTGAAATACTAAAAATCTTAAAAAGATTGAAGCCTTTAGCACAAACAAGGCTTGGAGGGATTTTGCTCCAATCAGCAAGATCAAGAGTAAATTCCATAAGTTGGCACAACAAGAACTACATCTACTGGAAACAGGTCACAAATAGCTCCAACAAGTGTAACGGAAAAATATTCTCAAACATATTGAGAAAATATGATCCAACAGACTGGAGCAAGTCTGCGGAAAACATCATCAAAATAATAGAAGAAATCCCAAAGAAGATCCAGGTGTTAAAGAGACCTATAAAGAAAATTTACATCAATCAGCACATTCTATTCAAGAACAATAAAAAGTTCAATATGGTGAATGTGCTGATTGATGTGTTGGGAAAAAGAATGCCTAAATGGTGCAATACATGTTGATGTGGTACAGTATTCTTACCCCCCAAAAAATTATTAAGGAAATGCAATGTATGCCATGTACCAACACATACTAATTGTGCTGAAATGCAACAAAAAATAAGTAATAAAGACACAAAGGTATTCTGCTCATCATGCTTAGTATGGATAGAAAATATAACTAAATCGAGACTGAATCTGCAAATAGTTGAAGAAGAAGAAGAAGAAGAAGAAGAAGAAGAAGAAGAAGAAGAAGAAGAAGAAGAAGAAGAAGAAGAAGAAGAAGAAGAAGAAGAAGAAGAGAAAAAATGAACAGGATAGGTGTAAGGATGCAGAAGAAATCATTGATACAACATATGATGCCATTCAACAACATAATTACGTAGAAATAGAATATCCTATGGAAACAAATAATAGACCCAAGAGACTCTACCCCGACCTACATACTTTTAGGGAAGAGCAAGAACATGAAAAAAAAAGAAAAGAAAGATATAGTCTGCATTTCACATAAACGAGGGAATTGCAGATTTGGCGAAAGATGCTACTACAAGCATCCAAAGATATGCCATAATTATAAAATATATGGTAAATGTGCTTATTTAGATGGGTATGGAGACGAATGCATAGATCTCTATCCAAATATATACAAAAACCTGAAAGAAGGAAAAGGATGCTAATTCAACCAAAAATGTTGATATAAGCATCCTGCAACCATGAATGGAAGTCAGAAAACTCAGCAAACAGAAAAGAAAAGTGAAAGCAAAAATGGAAAAAAAAGAAACAAGAAACAAGCCGTGTATATACCACGCTATGCACAAAAGCCCCCAAGATAAATTATGATGCCTTTCAACCCAAATATGCACAATTAGAGCCCAACTACAAAGAATGCATCTATAATGCCAGGGGTTGGTGCAGGTATGGAAAAATTGCAGGTATACACACAAATATAAGTATGAAGGTGAAAGAGCAAATATAATAGAAAAGTTGGATTTTTTAACAGCAGAATTCCTGGAAATGAAGAAAAGAACATCATATCAGAACAGGAAGGAAGCATGGGATCATCCATATTATTACCAATATTAAATAACGGGGATGAAACACAAACCATAATAGTGATGAATGCACAGGGTTTAGTCACGAGTAACTCTAAAAGGAAAATAGAATTCTTAGAAGAACTAACCCTAATTGAAAAAATAGATATGTAAAATATAAGTGAAACATGGTATTCCCAAGAGACTGGCAGTGACGACCAGATAAAAGGTTTCCAAACATATAGATCAGACAGAACAAAGAGGAATCAAGGGGGAAAAACAATATATGGAAGAGACATGAATAAAGGAAAAGTCTGTGAAAATACAGCAACACAGAATGTGAATTGATTGCAATAGAATTTCAATATGAAAAATTAAAGAATATTTTAGTCTATAGACCCCCAAATACTAAGGAGTTTAACATAATAATAGAAAAAATAGATGATATATGTAGAAACCATAAAGACTAGAATATACTCCTATCCGGAGATTTTAACTTTCCTTTCATGGATTGGAAAGAACAGATAAAAGAAAGTGGTTGTAGATATAAAAATAAAAAAGAGAGTAATAGTAGCGCAGAAGATAAGAGATAGTTTGAAAATCTTCAGGACATGATATTAGAACATAATATGCAACAAGTAAACCACATTCCAACAAGAAAGGCCAATGTCCTAGATTTAGTATTTGTGAATGATGTGAATTAGGTTAAAGAAATAATAGTGTATAACACGGGAATTTCAAACCACAATGTCAAAGAATTAATAGTCTATTCCAAAGCAAGTGAACGCAGAGATAAACAAAGCAAAAAATGATGTGAATGATATGGAAAATATAATTTTTATGGTAAGAATATAAAATGGTCAGAAATATTTGAAGAATTGAAAAAAGATTTTTAAAATGTATTAGTAAGTGATAATATACAGGTAAATACGGATATATTATAAAAAATCCGTGAGAATATTGTTGAAAAAATATGAACCGAAAAAAAAAAAAATAACATCAGAAATGCATACTAAGAGACAGACGGATCTCATTTCAGAAAATTAGGAAGTGGAAGAAAAATCTTGCAAAAGAAAAAAATGTATGGAAAATGAGGTAAATAAAATTAAGAGAGAAAATGCAGAAAAGAGATTATACGATCGAAAGAAAATGAAAAAAAAACGGGCTTAAAAGATAAGACACTTCAAAATATCAAGAAAAAACCTAAAGTACTTTACTCCTATGCAAAAAAGATGAATAAAGGGGGATTAGAAATAGGCACTCTAAGAATGGAAGAACGGTTAATGAATAAAGAAAGGAAATATGTAACATATTTGCAGAAAAATATAAGAGTGAATTCACGCCAAGAATTGCGAATGAGAATAATGAAACAAAAATGCGAGAAGGAAATAGTGAATATCTAACGGATATAGATATTATTGAAGCAGATATTGTGCAGGATATAAGCGAAATTAAAAATGGATCACCGGCCGGGCCAGATGGAGTACCAGCGACTTTGTTAAATAAACTGCACACACTAACACGAAGCCGCTTGCAATACTGCTAAGACAAAGTGTAGATATGAACGAGCTATATGTTAAACATAAATTAGCATATATAACCCCTATTTTCAAAAGTGGATCAAGACTAGAGACAAGCAATTATCGACCAGTTAGTCTAACATAAAATATTATGAAAGTGTATGAGAGGGTAATAAAAAAGAAAATAATGAATAATTTGGTTAAAAATGATTTATTTAATATAGGTCAAAACAATTTTGTGCCCGGAAAAAGTACACAAACCCAACTGATAGCACACAATGAAAACATAAAAAATATGATAAATGAAAAAGACGCAGATGTGGTATATCTAGATTTGGCAAAAGCCTTTGATAAAGTAGACCATAATATATTAGAGAAAAAAAATGAGAAGGCATAATATTACGGGAAAGATGGGAAAATTGGTAAAAGAATTCCTGCAAACAGAAAACAGATAGTAGTTGCAAATGACGAGAAATCAGATGAAGCTCAGGTAATATCTGGCGTGCAACAGGGTACGGTACTAGCTGCAATGCTGTTTGTTATTATGATCTCAGACATAGACTGTAATGTTAATGACTCTGTATTGAGAAGTTTCGCGGATGACACAAAAACAAGTAGAGAAATTACTTGTGATGGAAATAGGAACTCATTACAAAGAGATCTAAACAAAATAAATGAATTGGCGGAGATCAACAGGATGGCATTTAACTCCGATAAATTCGAATCAATAAATTATGGAAACAGAGAAAGAATGGTATATGCATACAGGGGTCCTAATAACGAGACAATCACAAACAAGGAAGCAATTAAAGACTTTGGTGTAATGTTAAACTAGATTAGGTTATGCAAAGACCAAATAGCAACACTGTTGGCTAAATGTAAAGCAAAAATGGGAATGCTATTCAGACACTTTGAAACAACAAAAGCTGAACACATGAATATGGTGTACAAAACTTATGTACGTAGTACACTCAAGTACTGCAATGTGATATGGTACCCTCACTACCAAAAGGATATTGCACAAATGGAGATTGTACAAAGGTCCTTTACTGCTAGAATAGAAGAAGTTAAGGACCTTGACTACTGGGAAAGACGGCAATTTTTAAAATTATACAGTCTAGAAAGGAAAAGAGAACGCTACATGATAATACAAGCAGGGAAACAAACCGAAGGAATTGCTGGAAACATCATGGAGCTAAAAATATCAGAAAGAGCAAGCCGAGGTGGATTAATAGTGCCCAAAACTATACCAGGAAAACTAAGGAAGGCACACAGGACATTAATCCACTACGCACCAGCATCGATAATGCAGCGACTATTTAATGCGCTGCCAGCTCTTCTAAGAAACATATCAGGAGTGAACGTAGATGTGTTTAAGAATAAGCTCGATAAACACCTAAGATGCATCCCAGACCATCCAAGACTGGAAGGTGCAAAATACACCTGAATATGCATAAACAACTCTTTGGTGGATATACGAGGTGCCTCACACAGAGGGACCTGGGAGAACCCAAACCTAGAATAAGGCAATAAGGTAAGGCATACCATGGTCTTCCACTGTCTTGGGGTAGATAGAGCTCTTGCTTGAGGGTACACTCGGGCACACTGTTCTATCTTCTTTCTCTTCCTCCTGTTTATTTTTAAGTTTCTAATAGTTTATATACGAAAG
Source organism: Palaemon carinicauda (assembly GCF_036898095.1). NCBI lineage: Eukaryota > Metazoa > Arthropoda > Malacostraca > Decapoda > Palaemonidae > Palaemon > Palaemon carinicauda. The sequence goes on along the minus strand of NC_090731.1, from coordinate 67,490,678 downwards.
AACTTATTTAATGTTGTTGCTGTTCTTAAGATATTTAATTTGATGGACTGTTACTTCTCTTGTAGTTTACTTATTTCATTGTTTCCTTTCCTCGCTGGGCTATTTTTCCCTGTTTGAGCCCTTGAACTTATAGCACCTTGCTTTTCCAACTAGGGTTTTAGCTGAGCT
>NC_090731.1:67470510-67480510 GCF_036898095.1 Palaemon carinicauda | reverse complement strand
TAATTCGGTCATCTTATCGGAAATAAATGTTAATTGTGAAATATAGGTTTTCAGTAAATTTCTTTTCAAATAAATAAAAAAAACTAAGATTTAATTACATTTTGGGAGTTCAAAAAAATCCTATATCAAAATCTTTTATACTTTTATGGGTTATTGAATGCAGCGCCTAATTTGATTTTAGTGGTGCTGTGATGTATGGTATATAACATCCTGTCTTTTTGATTAATCAAAAAAGGTCAATTATGGTTTTAAATTTTCATGAAAATTAATATAAAGTAACTTTGCCTAGTTAATAAAGATAAATGAGAGATTCCTTTCTCCTTATCAACTAGGCAGAGTTATATTTAGGTATATTTTTAGATTTCTTTATTTCTGTCTTTGCCTTATACGTTAAGTGAATAAATGTGGATCTTCTAAGAACTTTAATGGATTGTGTAGATGAATAAGATTTATTTTGTGTCATAATTTTTCTAAAAGAATTTAGTTGAATCTATTTTTTTGAATAATTTTTTAATTATTATTTTCCCGGGAAAATTCCTATTTAGTATTGTAAAGGTTTTGACCATTTCATTCTCTTTGAAACTATAAAGTTTTTCTCAAAACAGTGACCCATTTTCGCAAAATTAGATGCATGGTGCTATATGCTGGCATTTAATGGCTAAGTCCCCGAGGGTTATGGCTATTAAACCAGCTTTAGTTTTTAATGGGAAAATTTTATTAGTGGAAATAAGTACAAAGTCGAGTTCGTATCTTTGAGTTTGATGATTATAGTTGTGTATTATATGCTTGATGCATTGATAAAAAAATATATATATTTATATATCAATGTTGCAAATTAGCTTAACGACCTACGATTATTTCATATATGTCAAATACGAGAAGAAAATAAATATTAGTAAATTAGAAATTATCTAAGGAAACTGTGTACCTTCTTTTAATTGTTTTTTACTATTGTAATCGTTAAACTAGAGGCATTTTAAAACAAATTCTAAGAAAAAAAAAAAGACATTTTATTGCCTATGTCTATTTGGGAATGTCTAGTCCCGGTTCAGTTGTAGTGTCTTTTCTACGAGAAACGATAATATCTTTTATGTGGTTTTAGGTTGTACATGTCGATTTATATAAGCATGGATTGCGAGACTATTACAATGTGCAACACAAAACAACAGTTTTTCATTAAAACAAGAGATTATGCATCGAATGTTACTACCTGATATACAAACAGACATTAAATTTCCTAAATATATAGCATTTTTCTTTTCTTGAGGCTTGAATCAACACTGTTGATATTTTTTTTTTAATCGACTTAACCATTAGGCCATCATTCCAATGTTGGTTTCAATGTTGTTGCTATTCTTAAAATATTTTATCTTTCCTTTTTTTCCTTTCCTCAGTGAGATAATATCCCTGTTGGGGCCCCTGGGCTTATAGCATCCTTTTTTTCTAACTAGGGTTGTATCTTAGCAAGTAATAATAATAATAATAATAATAATAATAATAATAATAATAATAATAATAATAATATTAACAATAATAATAATAATAATAATAATAATAATAATAATAATAATATTAACAATAATAATAATAATAATAATAATAATAATAATAATAATAATAATAATAATAATAATGAAATCTATGTTTGGACTTCAAATTGAAATTTAACTATATTCTCCACGAGAGTTGATTAATAAGCTCATGACCAAAGCATTTTAAGATTATTTTGTTATTAAGGCACTTAAATTCCTTTGTTTTGGGAATTGGTTATCAAATACTTCTCTAATATAGATAACATTTGTTGGTCTCCGTGAAAGTAGGCATGACATTAATCTCATCTCTAAACTGGTATATTTTCTCTAATGTTGAAAGTTTCCTATTTCCCGGACTATAAATGCTATTAGGCTTTTAATTTGATATAGAACGAGAAAAATAATCAGCTTATATAATATATATCTGTCTGTTTGAAATCCTTTGTAAGCCTGACACCAACCCCCCCCCCCCCCAAAAAAAAAAAAAAAAAAAATAAGTTCACCTTTTTCAATACAGCCTAATTTAGACAATGAATAATATTACAATTTCCGTGTTGCATGGTGGCTAATTTTGTTAATATCGTTCTGATTGTCGTTGATGAAATAATGAAACTGCTGTAAATTCATGTCATTGCAGGCTGCTCTATATTAATAGTGCTTCCTGAATGCATGAAATATATATTTTCCCATGAAATGACGCGATTAATATTTTTCTTCTCTATTGGGTAAAGTTGAAACAATATTCCATATCATAAAAGTGGGTACATGAATATTTCTAGCAAATGCCATAATCATTCAACCAGTAGAAAAACGATAAATCTTAGGCTGCACTCAATTTATGAAGCATAAATTTTCTGATGAAATACAGAGGCGGTTAAAGCAAAGAAAAGAAAGCCTTGCTTTCGCTATTTTATAAATTAACTACCTGCGTATATCATCTCGCCTCCGAGCGATGCTCCTCTGAATCATTCCTCATGGAAATACAATTGCATCTTCCATTCTTAGGTAAGATGGAGCAAAAAAACTAATTTTTTTCTTTTGATTAACCCTATCACTGCCATGAGTGACTTAATAAATATATATATGAAAAATGAGTAAACATTTAAAAATCACCCAAATCACATTAAGTTAGTATTTATTGAAAATGTTTTCATGAGAGATTTTCAATAAATATTAAGAAACTACTATTTTATGTGGTCTTGAAAGATTTTGCTACATCAATAGTTCAGTTGAATTCACCACCGGCACTACAAGAATGCTAGTAGTGATTTTTCTATTTACTTCCATCTTCTATCCAACCGTTATCCCTACATTAAGGGGTCGGTTGCCGGATGCGCTCTCTCCAGTGCCTTCTTTGAAAGGCATCCTCTTCTACCAAACCTCTCCTCTCCATATCATCCTTCACCTGATCCAGCCTTCTAATTCTCTGTCTCCCACGTAATTTATACTTTAAAGGGGAGACATCTCAAAACAACCATGATTTTGATAACACATAATACAGTACTTGTCATGCAAAATAAGATCAATACGAAATCCCCTTAATAGGTCCCTCCCAAACCCTCCTCACTCCCTCCCCACCATCCATTCTCAACACGTTACCACACCATCTCAGTCGTGACACTCTTATTTTCTCTGTAATCTTTACAACACCTGCCATTCTTCTTATTTCATCATTTTCCAATCTTTCAAGCAGTTATATTCCCATAATCCAAATCAGCATTCTCATTTCTCTTCTCTCAAGCTGTGCTTCCTCTTTTCGTCTTAAAGCCCAGGTTTCTGACCCTTACATTAAAACCGGTCTCATTACTGTGCCATGAATTCTATTTACTTCAATGCTTCAGGAAAGTCTATTATGGTATTTTTATTTTTTACACAGTTGACTTCATTTGTGAAATATTAATATTTTTTTTTTCCATGAAAGCGTAACTGACGCCATACACATAATTTATTGTTATGCACTTGTTTCATTTTGCTATTATTAAATAATAGTATTTAATTTTTAGATTATGTTTTATCTTTATTCAAAGAAAATTAAATTTATTAAAAATATTATTTGCAGAGAAAAACAATATTTATTCTGGAATTTAATATAATGTTTTTCTGAATAAAAAGTAAATATATTTTTATTTTAATGACATGGCACTTGCAGTATATACTATCAAATAATAATGATTTATAATTTACTAATGTATATATCTAGATTGTAATTAGTCAGATACTAGAAAAGATACAGTTTAATATTTTATTCTATCATAAAGCCAATTAACAATACATGCTATACTTACGTACTTTACTTTTTCATGGATATTTTAATATAATTATGATCTCAATTATATTTTTATTTTCTAGGTAGAATATAGTCTATCTAAAACCTGGTTATTTCATCCTTCTTTATGATTAAAAGTCTGACTTTTCTCTTATTAGTAAGTAACTCATGAACCACTGAGCTTGGTTCTTTGCTCCTTTTGTATATTGGATTAAATCTAAGATAAAAATATGTCCAATATCTAGAGGAATTAAAACGCATTCTTTTCTTTCAGGGATTTTCTGAATAATAAAATAGCTTCGATATCACTTTTATTGAGTAATGAAGCTTCTTTAAAATGAATCACTTAAACGTACTGTACATACAAACTTAAATCATGGCAAAGTTAGTCGCATAAGTCATATAATTACCTAATAGGTTCATGTAATGACAAGGTTTATTGAAATGTTTTTGAATCTTTACTTGGTATGTATATATATATATATATATATATATATATATATATATATATATATATATATATATATATATATATATATATATATATATATATATATATATATATATATATATATATATATATATATAAATATATATATATATATATATATATATATATATATATATATATATATATACACACACACACATATATATATATATATATATATATATATATATATATATATATATAATTTATATATATATATATATATATATATATATATATATATATTTATATATATATATATATATATATATATATATATATATATATATATATATATATATATATATATATATATATATATATACATATAAAACTAGTCTAATGCAGGATAAAGGAGTCACACATATGTACATATTTACAGTATATATAATGTATATCATATAAATATATATATATATATATATATATATATATATATATATATATATATAATATATATATATATATATATATATATATATATATATATATATATATATATATATATACAGTATATATAATTTGTGTGTGTTTGCATGTTTATTTATGTATATATGTGTGCGTGTATTCGCACATGTTCTTTTGCAACATACGTTATTTTTTTTTAAACATAAAGGTATAAAGTGATGAAAATTATTTTCTCGGGGTACTTTGGTCTTTATATACACTAAATAGGCACATGTTCTTCTATTCATTTCCCACAAGCACATTTATCTCTATGAAAACTATAGAGAAGGATTTCATTCCGAATGAATAGTGTCCATTTCAAAGTGCTTCACAAATTCAGAATGGTATAATGTATGCTGCACAGGTTTTAGCTCGAATGAAAAATGAAGGTTGTGAATATTTTTTAAACAATGATTGATTTATATATATATATATATATAAATATATATATACATATATATATATATATATATATATATATATATATATATATATATCAATATATATATATATATATATATATTTATATATATATATATATATATATATATATATATATATATATATATATACATATTTATATATATATATATATATATATACATATATATATATAAATATATATATATATATATATATATATATATATATATATATATATATATATATATATATATATACTGTACAGTGTATATATATATATATATATATATATATATATATATATATATAGATACATATTTATATATATATGTATATATATATATATATATGTATATATATATATATATATATATATATATATATATATATATATATATATATATATATATATATATACATATACATATATATATATATATACATCATACATACATATACCAAAGGCATTTCCCCCAATTTTGGGGGGTAGCCGACATCAACAAGAACAAAACAAAAAAGGGGACCTCTACTCTCTATGTTCCTCCAGCCTAACCAGGGACTCAGCCGAGTTCAGCTGGTACTGCTAGGGTGCCACAGCCCAACCTCCCACATTTCCACCACAGATGAAGCTTCATACTGCTGAGTCCCCTACTGCTGCTACCTCCGTGGTCATCTAAGGCACCGGAGGAAGCAGCAGGGCCTACCGGAACTGCGTCACAATCGCTCGCCATTCATTCCTATTTCTAGCACGCTCTCTTGCCTCTCTCACATCTATCCTCCTATCACCCAGAGCTTTCTTCACACCATCCATCCACCCAAACCTTGGCCTTCCTCTTGTACTTCTCCCATCAACTCTTGCATTCATCACCTTCTTTAGCAGACAGCCATTCTCCATTCTCTCAACATGGCCAAACCACCTCAACACATTCATATCCACTCCAGCCGCTAACTCATTTCTTACACCCGTTCTCACCCTCACCGCCTCGTTCCTGACCCTATCTACTCGAGATACACCAGCCACACTCCTCAGACACTTCATCTCAAACACATTCAATTTCTGTCTCTCCATCACTTTCATTCCCCACAACTCCGATCCATACATCACAGTTGGTACAATCACTTTCTCATATAGAACTCTCTTTACATTCATGCCCAACCCTCTATTTTTTACTACTCCCTTAACTGCCCCCAACACTTTGCAACCTTCATTCACTCTCTGACGTACATCTGCTTCCACTCCACCATTTGCTTCAACAACAGACCCCAAGTACTTAAACTGATCCACCTCCTCAAGTAACTCTCCATCCAACATGACATTCAACCTTGCACCACCTTCCCTTCTCGTACATCTCATAACCTTACTCTTACCCACATTAACTCTCAACTTCCTTCTCTCACACACTCTTCCAAATTCTGTCACTATATATATATATATATATATATATATATATATATATATATATATATATATATATATATATATATATATATATATATATATATATATATATATATATACATGTTGTGGAGGATTTATTTTTGCTTTTTTTATTTGACTGCAGCTTAAGGCAGTTGTGTGAACGCTAGATTATATATTTTTTTCCTACCAGCGTTGGAAGTGTTTTTTGATTTTCTAAGCCGTGATTCCTCCTTTGAGAGAGATATTTTGAATATTGATTGATGACCTGGCTTGATATAAGGGACTTGGAACTGACTGCTTTTTTTAGATTTGGATATAATTGGTAACGACTTGGCTGTAATAAGGAATTTTCGGATGATGATGATGATGATGATGATGATGAGGATGACGATGATGACATCCCGGACCCCAATTAGGGAGGCAGTGGTGGCAATTTGCCACACAGGGGATTTTTGACCACAAAGCTGTGGTAGTTGCCTATAAAAGACTGTTGGCCCTTGTGTGGACGAAGTTGTCCACTCAGAAATATAAAATATTTCTGTTTATCTTTGTGGTTGTGGTATATTTTAGCGTTTAAGTTTTGTTAGGGTTTATTTGATTGCGAAAGTTTTTTTTTAATTAATGTTTATTTTGTGTTAAGTTAAGATTGTATTACTGAGTTGTGATTATTTTTTGGTTATGGAATATGGTTGGTGATTTTTAGTATTAAGTGATTGTTTTTAGTATTAGGAAATATAGTTTTAAGGTTGTGTTTTGGTTTGTTTTTTGTCCTTTTGTCCAAGAGTCCCGCTACTGATAACGTAAGGGGAAAGTTTGTATTGAGGAGACATTGGTCTGTTTAGAGTGATTCAAGGGTGTGGGGGTTGTTCTTGCGACATCCCGCCACGATATGTGAATATATATATATATATATATATATATATATATATATATATATATATATATATATATATATATGTATGTATGTATATATGTATATACAATTATATATATATATATATATATATATATATATATATATATATATATATATACATACACACGCTTATATATATATATATATATATATATATATATATATATATATATATATATATATATATATATATTGGTATTTAGATATATATATATATATATATATATATATATATATATATATATATATACATATACTTATATATATATATATATATATATATATATATATATATATAAAGATATATATATATGTATATATATAAATATATATAATATATATGCATATATAAACACACACACACACACACACATATATATATATATATATATATATATACACACACATATATATATATATATATATATATATATATATATACATATATATATATATATATACATATATATATATATATATAATGAATATATATAATATATATGCATATACACACACATATATATATATATATATAATATATATATATATATATATATATATATATATATATATATATATATATATATATATATATATATATATATATATATAGATATATATATATATGAATATATATAATATATATGCATATATACACACACACACACATATATATATATATATATATATATATATATATATATATATATATATATATATATATATATATATAACTTGATGTTGTTATGCAAAAAAAATGACAGGGAAAGCGAAAATATTGAGTGAATCATGACTAGTTTTGTCTTTGACTTCTTTAAGAGGGAAGTCTTTTTAAGAATTCAATGGCGAATCTAATCAGGATATACTTATTCATTCCCTCTTCCCTTCATGATTTATCCACACACATACACACACACGCACACACAAGCCTTTCAAAGTAATATGGCATCACAATTTCTCCATAACCTGACAATAGAGGCACTTTGAAATACACAAACACCTTTTAATGCCTGAGGCCTTTATCTAGTTATCTTTTTCCAATGCATAAGAGATTTTGCCCTGCATCTTAAGGATTAAAGTGAAGAATGGGATTAATTGTGGTACTACTATTATTATTCTGTCAACATAACCTCACACCTTGTAAACAAAATGGACTGTCACCAATTTCTGTCTTTGACAAGGAAGAGGAGAGAGAGTGAAAAAAAGGATGATAAAAAGAAGGGGAGGGGAAGCCAAAAAAATGATAACGAAGTGCAGAGAACACTAGGGAAATGGAGAAGAGGATTTTGTTACTAATGTGATAAGAAGCAGAACGATAAAACAGAAAAAATAGAAGAGATGTTAAATAAGGGTTGCAATCAGTGAATCTGATTGTGAAAATCAAGACATGAGATAGGAAAGAAAGAAATGAACGATAATAGATAAAACTATGTTGTGGAGATTATCTAATTATAGGATTATAGGCAAATATAAAGTAGTATGATCATATGAATTGAAGAGTTATTAGCAGAAAAATATAATTTATAACATGCTAGTTTCCTCTTCTTTGTCTGCATCTTTTCCCACTTTTACGTGAGGTCGATGTATCTGGCCAGCGCTCTCCATCTACCTCTGTCCACACTTTGTCACCGGTTAATCCCTTTGATCGAAGGTCATCCTTGATACAGTCCATCTACCTTTGCTTTGGTCTCCCTCTCCTTCTCGTTCACTGTACCTCCATTTCCATTACTCTCCTCCCGTCGTGCGCAAGAAATTAAAAATACTTGAGAATCAGTGTCGGAATAGTAACTATTGACAAATGCTCGTAGGTAGACAGTTATCTATCACATTTTAATTCAATAAAGATATTGCTATATATGGATGTAGACAAGGGAATCTGTATAATTCATTTCATAGTCATAAAACAGTATTGGATATTTTATCACTCAACAATATACTATGTAATTGGTGATTTTTGTATTCCATAGGAAGCGAACTTAGGTTTAAAGTCACCTTTTTCAGTCTCTATTCACGTTAGTTTTTTTTTTTTTTTTTTTTTTTGTTATTCTCATAATTCATATCTATTTGGCGAAGGTTTAAAGTACTCCAATACCATAAGATATTGCTCCAAAAGACAGATCTTTTCCTCTCCCGGAATTTGTACTTAACAAGATTACTTTGTGATATCTGTCTGGCAATCTATTTTCTCTGTTCTTTACTAAACGCATTTCCTGATAACACCAAAAGCCATTGTAATATGCCAAAAAGAATGATTGTGCTATTGGTATAGATCAGTAGGTTGCATGATTTTCCTATCTTAAATATATAAGTTATCGCACGATTATTTCCGAAATTTAACGGTTCAACATACTCTGGATCCAGTTCTTTTTCATCATTTTAAATGTCCTTCCACATGTGGCTCTTATTGGCTTTAAAACTAACTTCAAGACTTTCAGATGACTTAATTTTTCAGTCACGAATTTCAAGGAAGTTTTGGAATATATCGCTCAAATAATTTAATAAAAAA
>NC_090731.1:67440510-67465510 GCF_036898095.1 Palaemon carinicauda | reverse complement strand
TACACTGTAATTTTTCAGTGGCTACTTTCCTCCTGGTAAGGATGGAAGAGACTATAGCTATGGTCAGCAGCTCTTCTAGGAGAAGGACACGCAAATTTAAACCATTCTTCTCTAGTCTTTGGTAGTGCCATAGCCTCTGTAAAATAGTATATTCCACTACCCTAGGGTAGAGTTTTCTTGCTTGAGGATACACTCGAGCACAGTATACCATCTTATTTCTTTTCCTCTATTTTTTCGAAGTTTTTATTGCTTCAATATGATAGATCATATTTAATGTTGTCATTGTTCTTAAATATTTTATTTTAATTATTGATTACCTACCTTGTAATTCATTTTTTTACTTATTTCCTTTCCACTCTGGGTTATTTTCCCGTGTTGAATCCCTTGGTCTTATAGCATATTGCTTTCCAAACTAAAGGTTATAGCTCAGCTTATAATAATGGTAATAAGAATAGGGAAAGCCAACGAGTTAAAGCCTATATTCTAAAATCAAGGACAGTGAAAAACTGTATTTCCTTTTCCTTCGTTGCCATTACTCATTTGAATTCACTTGTCTCCTCCTCTTTAAGCTAATTGCCTTCTCACAAGTAATTATGAGTTTGATAACAAGGCAGATAGAACCTATTAGCATGTGTTTACTTACAGAGACGCGATGAGCGTTACCTCTCATCTTCTCATAAAGACTCATCTCTCTCTCTCTCTCTCTCTCTCTCTCTCTCTCTCTCTCTCTCTCTCTCTCTCTATGATCTGAGTGTCGTCTTTATTTTTAACAGTAATAGAACCATGATGGGTTAATTAGTGTGCATAAATACAGGCATAAATAAAAGAGCTTAGAGTTGTAGTGGAGAGAGAGAGAGAGAGAGAGAGAGAGAGAGAGAGAGAGAGAGAGAGAGAGAGAGAGAGAGAGAGAGAGAGAGAGAGAATCGTAATCCTAGCAACTGTCCTTCCTCAAACTATGTCCAGTTGCTGTGAAGCCAAACAGCTACAATATATTTTTATTGATTTATTTCAAAGATGAGAAAGTTTTCTTAAGCTAAATTCTAGAATACTTTTTTTAGAAAGTCATCAGACAATTAGATGCATTTAAAGCAGTTAATGTAAATATAATTAGCTTCGTGTTGTCTTTCTATATACGAGTATATATCCTGTAATTAATAGGAAAAACTGTTTTCATTATTTTTATCCAACACCTAAAAATAAGCCCCATTACTGTACTCATCATGAGGAAATTTAATATGATCTACAGATGTTAAATGTTTGATTGAAAAAAAAATCCCTAACTATTTGGATGATTTATGAAATGAATCAACGCTGTTATACATCAGTCTATATAGGAAATCATTGTGTGACTATCACCTCCAGTAGAGGGTTTTACCTTTTATTTTCTTTGAAGTTTTTGTTCCCTTCCCGGGACGAAATCATCTAGTCCTTATTTGGAGACGTTTAAAGGCAAATGGCAGAGCAGAAACCTCAGGATTTTTCCTTTTACCCACCAGCTGCTAGAGGTCGAGTGGGTTGTTGTATGTAAAGTAGATGCTTTCACCTCAGGAGCAGAATATAGATTGTCTTTCGCAAAAAAAAAAAAAAAAAAAAAATCCTTTACGAGTTGCAGTAGTAGGAAGCGACCAGGTCATGCCCAGGTTAAACACCCTTCTCAACTCACAATAGATGGGAGGACTAAGTCGTGCCCCAACCGTTGATTAAATTTTTTTTTAGTATATGCAGTAGTTTGATAACTATAGTCTTTCAATGTTCATAATTTATCCTATTACTAGACCATTCATGCACATATGTATGGCATGCTCTTCTTTATACAGAAATATTCAATCAACTTGTAGGTACATAAGCAGGATAATTAGACATCAATTTGTAGGTAAATGTTGGTAAGATCATATTGGTAAAAATGTTACAAGATTAATGAACACAAAACCAATCAATGACGAGGAAGCCGATGCAAATAATTTAATATCTTCTTAGTTTTGTTAAGATGAAGCACGTGTTTCTATTGCCTTACATTCATGTAAAAAATCTTCCAATAATATTCCAACGAATCATATTTTAAACCAGTTTAAATTTCCATAAGTCATAGATAGTTTTCAGATTTGAATGATCTCGGTATTATTATTATTATTATTATTATTATTATTATTATTATTATTATTATTATTATTATTATTATTACTTGCTAAACTACAACCGTAGTTGGAAAAGCAGGATGGTGTAAGCCCAAGGGCTCAAATAAGGAAAAATAACCCAGTTAGGGAAGGAAACGAGGAAATAAATAAACCTTAAGAGAAGAAATGAATAATTAAGATAAAATACCTTAAGAACTGTAACAACGTTAATATAAACCTTTTATATATACAATATAACAATTTCAAAAAACAAAAGGAAGAAAAATAGGATAGAATAGTGGGCCCGAGTATACCCTCAAGCAAGAGAACTCTACCCTCTGTTAAATCATAGAGAGAGGATATTACACCAAAAGTTGCTTCAAATATTGTTTACTGGGATGAGGAAACACTAATGACCAATCTTTAGAAGGCCTTAATATAAATAATAGGATTACCAAAAACCTCCTACACCGTTAAAAATTTGCATTAAAAAAGCGGTAAATGTCTGGCAACTTTTATTTCAGGAATTTTACCGTTTTGAAAATGGATATATTGATGTAAAGGACTGATATTAGAGTCACCAAACCGTAAGAGATAATGATAAAGTAGTTTAAAATTACAGTCGCTTGTATTTTACTGAAATACAGTTGAGAACAGTATATTTCTACGGAGAATTTCTGATTAAAATTAGTTTTTTTTTTTCTAACAGTGTAATGTATTATTTTATAGGATTTTTAAAGACATCCCTATTCAAATTAGAAAAAATCTGAACTCTGATATTGAAGTTCCAACAAAAATAAATATTATGGGGGTTTATTTGGTCTGCTGAAGAGTTAATACTTTATTCATGCTTGGACTCCAGTGCCTGTTATGGGTATAGAAATATGAAGAAATTTATATTCAAATACTAGTTTTCAACCTACACTGAACATACTAACAACTTTTTTCTAGATTTGATAAAAAAAAAATCTTTTTAAAATAATTTTTTACGCAAACAAGCCTTAACTCAAAAATTTTTAATAAAAATTTTTAATCCTTAGAGAAAATCTTTCCACAAGTAAACCTTATTTCAACAAGTTTTTAATATAAATTTTTTTCAATCATTAGAGGAAATCTTTACGCAAGTAAACCTTATTCAACACGTTTTAATATAAATTTTTAATCATTAGAGGAAATCTTTACGCAAGTAAACCTTAATTAAAAAAAAAAATTAATATAATTTTTTATAATTAGAGGAAATCTTTTCCAAGTAAACCTTAATTCAACACGTTTCAATATAATTTTTAATCATTCAAGGAAATCTTTAAGCATGTAAACCTTAATTCAACAAGTTTTTCATTTTTTAATGATTAAAGGAAATCTGAAAGCAAGTAAACCTTAATTCAACAAGTTTTTAATATATTTTTTTAATCATTTGAGGAAATCTTTACGCAAGTAAACCCCAATTAACAAGTTTTTATTATATATATATTTTTAATATGAGAGAAATCTTTACTCAAGTAAACCTTAATTCAACAAGTTTTAATATTATTTTTTAATCATTAGAGGAAAACTTTACGGAAGTAAACCTTTAATTCAACAAGTTTTATATATATTTTTAATCGTTAGAGGAAATCTTTACGGAACCAAACCTTAATTCAACAAGTTTTTATTATAATTTTTTAATCATTAGAGGAAAAACTTTACGCAAGTAAACCTTAATTCAACAAGTTTTATAATGAAATTTTTTAATCCTTAGAGGAAATCTTTACTCAAGAAAACCTTAATTCAACAAGTTTTTAATGTAATTTTTTACACATTAGAGGAAATCTTTACTCAAGAAAATCTTAATTCAACAAGTTTATAATGAAATTTTTTAATCCTTAGAGGAAATCTTTACGCAAGAAATCTTAATTCAATAAGTTTTTAATAGGATTTTTTAATCATTAGAGGAAATCTTTACGTAAGTAATTTTGATTCAGTAAGTATTCATTAGATTTTATATATAACATTATACTGATCAAGAATCCGTAACCGAGCTGTTGACTTTCTCTCCAATTGTTTTGAAGTCATTGTATATTGAAATGGTATTCAGTAGCGGCTTTCTAATATACACTAGGCTTATTGTATGAAGAAATTGCATGGTACGCCCATGAAAAACCGAGAAAGGAAGCCGAATGAAGCTAAAATAAAGACATTTTCGGAACTAGTGAATTTGAATTTACCTAGATTATCAATCAAGACACTTATTCCAATGCGAAAACAGTCAGTGGCTCATTGAATCTTAAAAAAAAGAAAAAAAAAGACTATGTTATTTCAAGATTTTATTATAAATATTTACTAAAAGTCATGATTATAAGCCCGCCGTTACTAGATTCAAGTAAGATTTGTAATATGAGAGAGATCATTTTTGTTAATGTCCAGTATGGCTTTTCATTGGCTGCCCATCAACTTCATGTGTGTATATCTGAAAAAGATTTAATAAGGGTATGAACGGATCAGCAATAAAAAAACTTAGAATTTTAAAATGGCCATGATCTTGTCATAGGTAAAATAGAAAATATTCAATTTATAGAATTTACCATTGGCAATTTTTGGGGAAATGTCGTCTTCTATTTCTTCTATAATTACCAGTGAAGTTCTGCTTACTATCTGTGTAACAAAATCCTTTTTTTATTTATGTTTTTAGAATGTTAGAATATCCAATGCTGTATATATATTACTATTATCATCTAATGTGACATAGAGCTTTCTCATACACAAAACACTTATTTTTAATCCTTTATCAGATAGTAGAAATTTTTATATATATATATATATATATATATATATATATTTATGTATATATATAGTATATATATATATATATATATATATATATATATATATATATATATATATATATATATATATATATATATATAACATACATACATATATATATATATATATATATATATATTATATATATATATATATATATATATATATATATATATATATATATATATATATATATATATATATATATATATATATATATATATAAAGCCAAGATAGTTCACTCTCTCGGGGGTCAAATAGTTTAGAGGTAACTATTCAATACCTTTAACTCTTCCAGTTGCGTCGAAAGGGGACTTTCTTTCTCAATTGCTCAATTGCTAAAGTGGATTTCTATTGGCAACTCTAAAACTACACAAAATTGGCCGTGAAACTGGATAACTATAGAGTCCAGAAAAAATGGTTTAACGTTGTTCGTACTAAACTGAAAGATTTAAAGGTCTGTTTTAGCATCAAGAGAAAAACGAGAGAAAATGTAGAGCGAGGGTGTGATGGAAGATCGCCCGTGGAGCAGTTGAAACTATGAAAAATGGAAGATATACGGAAACACGTAGCACAACCATATTTTTTTTTTCCCTTTCAGAGAACTTAACGACATCATTACTTTTCATTATCTTTTACGCTAGCCTGTTATTAATCTGTGGCGTTATATACAGGAATTCTCTCTCTCTCTCTCTCTCTCTCTCTCTCTCTCTCTCTCTCTCTCTCTCTCTCTCTCTCTCTCTCTCTCTCTCTCTCTCGTGATTTACCTATCACTTGCATCATAATCTCTTCCTTGTTTTTCAGGATACTTTTAGTGCATCAAAGCAAACAGCGAGTAGTTTGCCGTATAAATTTTATGAGAGAGAGAGAGAGAGAGAGAGAGAGAGAGAGAGAGAGAGAGAGAGAGAGAGAGAGAGAGAGAGAGAGAGAGAGGGGGGGGGGGCGCATTTCGGAAAATTCCTAGCATGACTTTTCATTGTCTGCCCATCAACTTCATATCTGTAAAGCTGACAGAGATTTAAGAAGGGTATAAACGGGTCGGCAATAAAAAAATAGAATTTCAAAATGGCCATGATATTGTCATATGTAACACAGAAAGTATTCAATTTATGGAATTTAGCTTTGGCCTTTTTTGGGAAAGATCATCTTCTATTTCTTCTGCTATTACTAGTCAAGTTCTGCTTATTGTGTTTGTAACAAAATATTTTAGCCTTTTCTATTTATGTTCATAAAATGTTGGAATATCCATTGCTCTATATATATTACTATTATCATCTAATGTGACATAGAGCTTTCTCACAACCAAAACACTTATTTGTAACTCTTTATCAGATAGCAGAAATGTTATAATATATATATATATATATATATATATATATATATATATATATATATATATATATATATATATATATATATATATATATATATATATATATATGAAGACAAGGTTGTTCCCTCTCTTAGCGGCCAAATAGTTTCGAGGTAATTATTCAACCCCTTAAACTCTTCCAGTTGGGTGGAGGGGAGACCTTCTTACTCAATTGCTTAAATGCTTAAGTGGATTTCTATTTGCAACTCTAAAACTACTCCAAATTAGTCGTGAGACTGGACACCTATAGCGTCTAAAAATTGGTTTACGGTGTTCTAACTAAACTGAAAGATTTAAAGGTCTGTTTAGCATCGAGAGAAAAAAAATCAAAATGTAGAGAGAGGCGAATGATAAAAGATCGCTCGTGGAGCAGTTGAAATTATGACAAATGGAAGATATTTGGTAACACGTAGCAACCATAAAAAAAAATGTGTTTTTCGCTTTCAGAAAACTTAACGAGAACATTACTTTTCATTATCTTTTACGCTTGCCTGTTATTAATCTGTGACGTTATCTACTGGAATTTCTCTCTCTCTCTCTCTCTCTCTCTCTCTCTCTCTCTCTCTCTCTCTCTCTCTCTCTCTCTCTCTCTCTCTCTTAATGATATTGATGTTGTGTGTTACGTATGGGGCTTTGAACTGTATTCAACATTCTTTAATCCAGACATGTAAAAAGTATTTCTGAAACATTTATATTATTCCGTCTTAATTTACTTAAGAGTCGAGGATTTAATATTGTAACAGTTATCTTTTACACATGCATCGTGTTTTAACATTATATAACGCAGCATGAAAACTGCTTAATAATAGAATTCGAAAATATTATATATCCGATTAAACAAAATATTTCCATTTCACATGTGAATATAATAAATGCAGAAAAAAAATTCTAAAATTATATAGCTGTTGCAATTTAAAGTTATCCTAAGTTTACACCTTACCGAAATTTGCTAAACTCCATATGAAACATCACTGGGAACATAAGTTAGTAATTTTAGTCTTCATGAATTCAAATAAAGTTCTTTTAGGTTACCGTTTCCTTATGTGAGCGATTAACTATCCCCTTTTTACTAAAGTGTCTAATTGGGTCTCATATAATAAAGGATCTAATAAATTGTGAATAATTTCTTGTATTTGATGAATAACCATAGGTATATTTTTTTTTCGCTCAAAGTGGAATATTACATTATTTTTTTTTTTTTCAAGTTCCATAAACAAATAGGGTGTTCGGGAATGCCAGTAAGTACAGATCCCTTCTTCATAGTTTTCCACCATTCACTTTCTTTAACCTTATCACCTCGAATGACAAGGACTGAGTTTCAGATTATTTAGGTCGGAACCAACCATGCCTGACATTGCATTGGCCGGACTGTATGCTATCATATATTGCCTAATAAGTCTTTGAGTGAGTTTGCAAATTGATTTTTTTTAGTGCTTTGTATCCTGTTCTTTTCATACATGAGATTCTCTACTTACTTCTGTATCCACGATTATTTCCAAAGTCCCTTTTGTTGTATCAACATAAACATAATTTTACTATTTTCTCTATTGCAATTTCATTACACTATACTAAAATATTCTGTTATAGATATATAATTACCTTGCTCCACTGAGCAATCGGGAAACATATTAACATAAATATTTTTTTTTAATCTATGTATTTTTACACTTCTTTAGAAATTAATGCAAAAAGTTTATATGAGTTGCTGATATACAGTATATATAATCTTATTAAGCATTTTTTTTTTTTATGAAATAAGGTCACTAATACGGCATTTAATATTACATGAGACTTTATCTACTTTGCTCCTGACCAACAGATAGCATTATTGTCGTTTTTCCTTGAAAATAGAAAAAGTTATACTACTATATTCTGCATATATTATCTACTAATATGATATTCCATTATTTTATCTAGATATTTTCCAATCTAACTAATATCCATAAACTACTGCAAGACCATTGTGGATTTGATAAATGTATTCTTAGATATTAGTGTATCAGGATGTTTTTCTACTGCATAAGTATCCTTAGAAATGAAACTAAAAGAGAAATTACTCGGGTGCCATATGTGGATGAGATCATGGTGAGGCGTGGATGGAGATGGTTTGGGCATACTCTTAGTACTCCCCAAGAGAGATTAGTTCACTAAACTTTCAACTGGGCCTCTATGGCTGAGGACTATAAAGCGTAAAGTAGGAGATGATAAATGGAGAAGTATTGCATTAAACACTCAAGATAGGCACGACTGGTGAAATCTAACCAAGGCCCCTTGTGTCAATAGGTGTGGGAGAAGATGATGATGAAGTATCCTTTTCATTGTATTGTTGTTTATAGAATCACGTTACATAGATTTTTTTTCTACAAATGGGGAATGTCTTTAGATATATTGGTATAACACAGTAGAAGCAAGTATTTTTTTTTTCTTTTTTTTTCTTTGTGCTATACTGAGCATATGACCTTAAGTGATGGGTTCCTCCTTATTGGTGAGGCGTTGGGTTCCAAGCCATTCTCAGACTTGGAATTCTTCAAATCGATCAATACTTATCCTTACTGCTATGTGAGGCTTAACTCAGAATAGTCCATCAGAAATTATATGATCCCTAAGGAAACAATCATTTTGGATCATGGCAAGGCTCAATCCCTTTTGGTTAGGGAGTTAAAGACGGCTGAATTCACCAACACCCAGCTTTCTGCCCTTGACAGGAAAAAGGCCACTTTTGTGGCCCCTCTGGAAGCGTTTTAAACTTTATAGATACTTTCTGAGAAAATATCTGGCAGTAATTTTAGTCCTCTCGAAGCATTTTAAACATTTTTTTTTTCAGTTGTTTGAATTATAAGGAAAAGGGTCATGCACCTCTCCATGCATTACCTGTCACAGTATATAAATATATTATAATATACTTCTTCAGGAATAAACAGCTTAAAATATGGATGTGGAAATTGATTTTCAATTGCAATTTCCAGAAGAAAAATGTACATCAGTAGATTTATTAATATGTTTTCTATAAACCTCTCTTTATTATTAAATTCATAAAAGAAACCTTGCTATCATTCTCCAATTTAACTTTGAATTTTATTTGTGTAAAACGTTTATCTAATTTCCCAGATAAGATATTTATATTTTCATTCCCTGGCCAAATATAAATGATACCCACATTCATAAAACGTGTCACAGTGTTGTATATAATAATGCCTTATATCCTGTTTGAAGATACTAATGTTCATTCATATATATATATATATATATATATATATATATATATATATATATATATATATATATATATATAAATATATATATATATATATATTTATATATATATATATTTATATATAAATATATATATATATATATATATATATATATATATATATATATATATATATATATATAGATATATGTACATATATATATATATATATATATATATATATATATATATATAAATATATATATATATATATATATATATATATATATATATATATATATATATATATATATATATATATAAATATATATATATATATATATATACATATATATGTATATATATATATATATATATATATATATATATATATATATATATATATATATATATATATATATATTTATATGTATATATATATATATATATATATATATATATATATATATATATATATAAATATACGTGTGTATATATATATATATATATATATATATATATATATATATATGTATATAGATAGATGTATTTACATACTATATATAATCATATATAAACATTGGATATATTGTATAAACGCTTCCAAGTCCCCTCTCATGCTTCTAGTCATATCTCGTGTAACTTAACCATTGAAACATTTGATTAGAATATATGTGGATATTCCAGAGAGGATTTGGTCCAATTGTCCTTACCGTATTTGGAATCATGATCTGGAGATCACGTCTCTAATGCCTTACGTCTGGAATTAGTATCTGATACGCTGTTCATAGACGACCTGACTGTGCTGTATTCATTGCATCTTAAATGTCATCTCTACTCCAGGTTTGTAAGACTTTGTACCTGTAGTCTATTTTGTTTTTAGTTAGGCGCATTTGCACCGGCTTGCAATGGTGCCCTTTTAGTTCAGGAAAGTTTTCTATCCACTGATTGGTTAGAATTATTTTGTTCAACCCATCAGTGATTACGAAACTTTTCCAAGCTAAAAGGGCACTCCTGCGATTCAGTGCATATGCACCTTATTAAAAAAAAAATCTAATATAGTATTATGTAAGTTTTTTGTCGAAGGTTGATGTATTTTTGTTCATGTTAGCAGCAGTTTTACTCACCATTAATAGGATATAGAGATTCTTGCGGCAGTATGGCATTTCTAAATATTTTCACTCAGAAAAGTATTTAAACATATCACCCTCTGTTGTTATGTCATATGTAGTATTTTTCACACACCTATATATATATATATATATATATATATATATATATATATATATATATATATATATATATATATATATATATATATATATACATATATATATATACATATATATATGTGTATAATATATATATATATATATATATATATATATATATATATATATATATATATATATATATATATATATATATATATATATATATATATATATAACGGATTCTGAGCGAAGCGAAAAATCTATTTTTGGGTGAGATAGCCATGGCGTCCTGATGGAAGGTTCTTTTTGGTAGCTTCCTTGGGTATATCACTACTAAATATTCCCAGAGAATTTAACCACAGGTTATCACAGAATTCTAACTTCTGGAGCGAGTATCCTAAAGGTTTCCCTTTTAAGACATTGTAAATCAACAGGTGACGCATGTATTAACGCGCCACATAGCTATCTACACCCCAAACAGAGTTAACACTTCGGTGTGTAGGGGCGGAGAATAGCTGGGAGCCGTTCCACAGCTAATCTCGTTCATGGCTACTTTTGGTACTCGAGACGTAAACAAACGGGCTCCATTGCTAAATGACGTCACGTTCATCGTCATCCTGAAGCCAGTTGCTTGCTGATCGCCATGATACAGCAGAGCAGGGTAGGACCTAAAAACTGGACGAAGTAGCAGGGAGGGTCCATCAGGACGCCATGGCTATCTCACCCAAAAATAGATTTTTCGCTTCGCTCAAAATCCGTTTTTTGGGCTCAAGCCATGGCGTCCTGATGGAAGAACCCCAGAGAATCAATGTATCGTGGTAGATTTTCCCCTATTGGGTAAGTGCCAAAGGCTTTGAACAAGGTAGCATAGTAATCTTAATAAAAGAACCGTAGGGAAGAAACCTTCCTGCCCCCTTGGCAGTGAAGTTCCCACGGGCCATGCCGAGATCAAAGTGGTTATCGAAGGGCTATTCACCCTGCTAGAAGAACCTGAAGAACTTGGAGACAAGACTGAATGGTTGGCATTCGTATAGGAACATTCTCGAAGGCAGACGAGTGGTGGTTGGACACTGTATGTAGAGGAGAATAGTCTCGTCTCTAAGGTATAAAGAGTAAGTATTCGTATTGGAATATTACATTGCAAAGGTGAATATATAATAAGGGTTGAGACCTTAGTATCTTCATTAACCATAAGGAAGGGGATAATAAAACTATGACAGACATGTATTTCATAGTATAAGTAGGAGCGGATTGAGACGCACAAGTAATAAAATAAGAATTTTATTTCACAATTGCAGAAAATTTAAATGAATTGCAATAATATGTAAAGTTAATTTACAACAAATTATAATGTACATAGTAATAAAGACTTGCTCTTGAATCTGAAAGGGAATTTCAAATTTATTAGTAGGCACTCGTTCTCGAGGAACGTCAGTCTTTAATTAAAACACATCATGCTCTAGGTATGTGGCACTCGTGTGACGACTATGACATTTCACCTGGGATAAGAACAGTTATAAGAAAGCACTAAGTGTTTTCGACATCACTACGTATCGCTCGAGGGTCAACATAGGCACCCGAAGAGTTAGAGTCCCAAGTAACTCGCTGTTCTATGCAGAGTTAGGTGCAGGTTTCATAACACTACCTGCGGCTACCACAAAATGTTTGACTTCGTGCACTTGTTTCGCATAATGTTTGAAGAAAACACACGAGGACTTCCAGCCTGTAAAACTTTTAAGGCTTTCGAAGTCCATACTCTGAAAGAAATTCAGAGACGATGCAACTTTTCTAGGATCGTGACCGGCGGGTGTACTGTCAGGATCCGCTCTGCGAATGAAGTAGGTGATTTTCGCTCTTAGTTGTTTCAGTGACAGGTCGCTGCCCGATGTTTCTCCTTTGAAGAGTTGGCCTCCACCAAAGTCCGAAGTTCTGCGAAGATAGACCTTGAGGTTCTCTACTGGGCATAGAGAGGCATCTTCCTTCAGGGGGCATATTCTCCAAGGGCCCCATCTTTTGGTGGGTAATTCGTTTTTGGCGAGAAACGTCGGATCCGGGGAGAGGGTAAGGTCTCCTGAATCAGTAAACAGGATATGACCCTCTTCTTTTGATAATGCCACTATTTCGCTGACTCGGGCTCCTGAAGCAAGAGCAAAGAGAAATATAACTTTCTGAGTCAGAGCCTTGAGAGGGCATGAATCATTATCCAAGTTGGAGGCGAAATGGAGCACCTTGTCCAATGACCAGGAGATCGGTTTCGGTGGGGGTGCTGGGCGTAGACGTGCGCATGCTTTCGGCAGTTTATTGAAGATGTCGCTGGACAGATCAATTTGGAAGGCATACAACAGTGGTCTAGTCAAGGCTGATTTGCAAGTAGAAATCGTATTGGCTGCTAAGCCCTGTCCATGAAGGTGAAAAAAGAAGGACATGCAAAAATCAATGGTGATTTCCGTAGGATTTTTTGCCTTGACGAATGAGACCCATTTTCTCCAAGATGATTCGTATTGCCGTCTTGTGGATTCGGTCTTGTATTCCTCGAGGAAGTCTAGACTTTTCTTCGAGATCCCAAACCTCTTCTTCGCGGCTAGGGAGAGAAAATCATGAGATGAAGGTCCTTGATTTTCAATGATGAAGTGAAGACAGTCGACTTCTGTACTTGCTGGGAGAGAACTGGGCCCGGGAGAGGGATCAGCGTGGGCTGCAGCTCCAGGACCAGGGGGTACCAGTTGCTCCGGGGCCACTTGGGAGCCACTAGGGCCACTGTCCCTTTGAAGGTTCTCAGCTTGGAGAGGACTTTCAGCAGAAGGTTGGTGGGAGGGAACAGGTAGATCTTGGACCATCTGTTCCAATCCAGGGACATGGCGTCCACCGCCTCTGCCTTGGGGTCCTCGTACGGGGCCACATAACAAGGAAGTTGATTGTTGTCGCTCGTTGCGAAGAGATCGATCTGAAGTTCCGGGACTTGGTGGGAGATGAAGGAGAATGATCTTGCGTCTAGAGACCATTCCGACTCTATCAGGCTTGTCCGCGATAGAGCGTCCGCCGTCACGTTGCGGAATCCTTGTAGGTGAACTGCAGATAGGTGCCACTTCTTCCTCTCTGCCAGACGGAAGATTGTTATAAGCACCTGATTTATCTGGGGCGATCTTGAGCCCTGGCGATTGAGACATCGAACTACCACCGAGTTGTCTAGGGTTAGACGAATATGGATCGAGGGAGGCGGGGAGAGTTTCTTCAGTGTTAGAAGGACCGCCATGGCCTCCAAGATGTTGATGTGAAACGTCTTGAATAGTGGAGACCACGTGCCTTGAGCCTGTTTTTGGTGGGAGTGACCTCCCCAACCCTCCAGCGAAGCGTCCGTGTGGATGTTGAATGATGGAGGTGGGTGTTGAAGAGGGATGGACCTTTTCAGGGCCTTTGCTTCCGACCACGGCTTGAGGAGAAGTCGAAGTCTGTTTGGGAGCCGTCTCTTGAGGTCTCTTCGAGCGATGGATGCAGAACGTCTCCAGACTCCCGCGGCATCCTTTAGCTGTGCACGAAGCACCGGGTTTATCACTGAGGCGAACTGTAGAGAGCCTAGGACTCGTTCCTGCTAGCGTCTTGAGATCCGCTTGGATTTCAGTAGTCGCTTGACAGACCCAGCTATTTCCTTCCTTTTCTTCTGGGGGATGGAAAGGCGGTGTGACTGAAGGTTCCACTGGATTCCTAACCATTGGAACTTCTGAGCTGGAGAGAGCGAGATTTCTTCACGTTTATCTTGAATCCCAGGTGTTCTAGGTACTGGGTGACTTTGCTGCAGGATTTTAAACAATCCTCGGGCGATGGAGCCCAGACTAGCCAATCGTCGAGGTAGGCCATCACCTGGACGTCTCGGAGGCGGAGCTGTTGTACTATGGCGTCCGCCAGCTTTGTGAAGATCCGAGGGGCCACGTTGAGGCCGAAGGGCATGGCCCTGAAGGCGTAGCTTTTCCTTTGGAGTCGAAATCCTAGGTAGGAGGAAGCGTGATGGTTCATTGGAACGTGCCAGTAGGCATCCGCCAGGTCTATGGAGACCGTGTAAGAACCTCGAGGCAGAAGGGTCCTTATCTGTTGAAGAGTCAGCATCTTGAACTTGTCGTTCGCTATGAACTTGTTGAGGGGTGGATAAGTCCAGAATGACTCTGAGTTTGTCGGAGTCTTTCTTGGGGACGCAAAACAGTCTCCCTTGGAACCTGGTGGACTTTACCCTCCTTATCACCTTCTTGTTCAAGAGATCGAGGACATATTCTTCCAGAAGGGGGGTTGATCGTTGGAAGAATTGCTGGAAGGTTGGGGGTGGTTGAGTCCAACTCCAGCCTAGACCTTTCTTGACGATGCTGTGTGCCCAGGGATCGAAGGTCCAACGATCCTGGAATTGGCGGAGTCTTCCTCCCACCGGAAGCACTTCATTGCTTCTGGTGTCCCGAGGGCTTACTGCCTCGGCCGCTAGCTCCCTTTCCTCCTCTGCCTCTGGAGGGGCGGCGAGATGCGTCTCTGCTTGCACCCCTGTTTGACCCTCTACCTTTGGGATGAAAGGTAGTTGTCCGTTGCTCAAAGGCAGGGGTGAAAACCGGTGACTGGGACAAAACCGGTTGGGTGACCAACTGAAAGGTCTGTTGTGGCTGAGCAGCCACTTGGGGAGTAGCGGGTCCCGGAAACTGTCGTCGCTGTTGACGTTGCTGGGGGTTTTGCTTGGAGGATTTCCTCTTAGGTTGAGGGCCATCGTCCTGAGAGGATTTCCTCTTTTTTGACGTGCCCCACTTTTTGAGAAGGTTCCTATTCTCAGTGGCAGCCTTGTCAGTGATCTCTTTCACAAGATCGGAGGGGAAGAGGTGTTTACCCCAGATGTTGGAGGAAATCAGCCTCCGGGGTTCATGTTTCATAGTGGCACTTGAGAACACGAATTCTCGACAGGCTCTCCGAGCCTTCATGAAGTGGTACAAGTCCTTCACCAGAGTCGCCATGTGCTATTTGGCGAGTACCATGTAGTGGTCGGGGGCTCTGGTGTCACCAGCCATGACATCAAATTGTACCTGGAGGGACATGGATGCTGCGAGCCTTTCCTTCGTATCTTGTTCCCGACGAAGGAGATGGTCGTTGAGTTTCGGGAGGTCCTCGTTAAACTGACGTCCGGCTACGTCAGGATCTAACTTTCCCACCACGAAGGTATGCTGGATATCCTTCCAGTGTCGAGCGTCGGGGGGAGTTACCATGGAGAAGGGTCTGCACTCCTCCAGTGCAGGGCAGGGTTTTCCTTCTTCCACAGCCTTGTGGCACGCAGCGAAGGCCTTTTCCGTGAAGGGAAGGACTGCATCGTCGGGTGCGACGTAAGTAGGGTGCTTCTTGCTCAGGGCCGGAAGCTTAGAGCAGGTAAAACCTCTACTTTTGAATGCGGTGGCTAGCATAGCCTGAGCCTTCGAGAGATCGAACACTATCACCTCCTTGGGTTCGGTCTCTTCTTTAGAGGCAGGTTCAGAACGAAGCCGGACGTAACAGTCCGGGTAAGCCTCAAAGTTCGGGAAGAACTCCACTTCTTCCAGGGGGACCGTGCCGATCTTATCGCTGATAAAGATCCTGCCGGTCGCGATAACCATATGCTCGGCATACCTCCAAGGGTTGGCATGTGAGCATGCAGGGAGGTCCTTAACCGAGATCTTCTTTGGTTCTTTGGACCCTCCCATGGACCTGATGAACTCATGAGTCACTTGAAGTTTCTCTTCCATAAGGGCTTTAATCATCCGGAACATCTCTTGGGCGGATGGGATGGGTTCCGGGGTAGCGGAGGTAGACGGGAGAGACACTTCCGTCGGTGTAGGAGTAGGGGCGGTGATGGAAGGCGGAGCGACCTCCTGCTCCGACTCGGTGTATTCCACCTGGTCCTCTTCATCTTCCGCGCCTTGGGCCATGAGGGTCTTCTCCGTGTCCTCCGAAATATCCGACATGTGTTCATCGTTCTCGGAATCCAGGCGACACTCGTGCATGGACTGGGCCATGACTACGTCGGGTTCCACCGTGATCTGGACGGTGGGGATCTGGTCTTTGGGTACCACAGAATCAGGGGAGGCCTTTGGGAACAATAAGGACCTCATATCTTCAGTGGCCAGGTATGGTCCAGTGGCGTTCTTTTAGAAGCCACGCACCCACTTGCGTAGCTTATCCCGAGAAGCGTCCCTGATCTCCGCTGAGGGAGGGTTATGAAAGGCATCGACCAGGCGATCATGGCAGACCATACAGTTCTGCGGGTCCCAGAACTTCAGATCCCCTTTCTTGTTGGCACAAGGGGCGTGGGTCCTACACGCCGTATGCCCGTAGAAGTGCGGGCGCTTCACTGCACAGAAGCCGTGGTCACACTTCATCTGCTCCTCCTGTAAAAGAAAGAGAATATGAGTATGGGGGGGGGTCATAAGAATGACTCTTAAACTAAAGTTAAATATTAATCATTAATTTTAACTTGACAATAGGTGTGATGCACAGAGGATGGGCTGAGATAGGATAGGTACATACTCCGTGTATCTCGCCAGGCTGGTTACCGTAACCTTCATCCATGGACAATCCGAAGTGACCGAGGCACAGGATAGAATTCAACATAGAATGCCCGTAGGGCAGTGGGAATTCTATTGGAAATTGTCAAGGATATAAGGCTAGGACTGAGGCCACTCAGTTCCAGAATTGGGGACTAGAAGATCCCATAGGGTAACGGTTTCCGGCAACCAGCCGTGCTAAGATACACACAGCATGGTGGAAATCTGTGATATGCAAGAAGACAGCATGATTACTAATAGAACGGTAATAAAATACCGATCCATCTACGTAAACAAGTCATCTGGTTGCAGTGTAGGGCTATCAATATCAGATGATAGCTAGTAGAAGGGGGTGCAAGTCGTCTTGACGCCTCCGGAAGGTTCCGGCAGACCGCCGGCATGCCGGAGGCCGCTCCAGCAGAGTTTCTAGCATTAAGGAAGACAATATAGAAGTCAAGAGCAATACCAGGGTGGCGGCCCCCGGCACTGCGGCGGCACGCCGGCAGGGAGCGGCGGCTCCGGCAGCCGTAGGTAGCCGGCTTGGTGACAGGGACAAGGGTGGTTATAGCAGAACGGAACTGCCGGCAGCGGATGCCGGCACTCCGGGGGCCGGCCGGTGGACGGACGACCAAAGCTATGAGGAAGGAGGGAGGCCATCGGCTGGAAGCCGGCGGTAGGCGGCAGTCCCCCGGCACACGGAGGACTGGCGGCCCAGAGGTAAGGGATAAGTCACCAAGGTAGGAGGTGGGTATCGCCGACTGTGGAGGCGGCAAGGGACCGGCACCAGGATAGTGAAAGAGACAGAAGGAGGGATGTAGGGGGTCCGGCCACGGACCCCAAGACATCCCACCTGAGAGGGTGTACCCATGATAGAGACTAGCCCTATCACCCAGAAGCAGGGGCCGCAGAGGACCGGGAGCTAAGGTAGCCCAAGGGAGGGCTAGGGAACACCCAAGAGGGGGGGGGACCCCTGCAGACAGAACGCATCCAGTGGCTAACCCCATAGGACACTATGAAGGGTATATGTACCAGAGCGGACTGCACATAGGAGCTCAGGGTAGCCCTAACACTCTACCCTAAGGAGGAGTTGTAGGACAGGGGACAGATGTGTATAGACTAACCTAAGTATAGGCTAGGCCATACAAGAGATAGGTGGGGAGGGGAGAAGAGAAGGGTCTTCTGTGGAGGAGGTTCTGTACCAGAGCGGCCACCGAGGAAGGGAGGACACTCCCTAGCCTAAGGTAAGGCAGCTTGTCTGAAAACGGTGCATGGGTATCGTTTCAGTAAGGTACACAACAAACCCCTCCAAAACCTAACCTAGAGCAGGGATGTTACATCCTGAACTAGGAAGAATGGAAGACGTATCGCTATTGCAGGGATGGTCGGAGACCTAACCCCAGCAATAGAGGAAGGACTAGTCGTTCCTCATTCTCGGGCGCAACCCTAAGGGGGAATCATTCCCTTAGGGAGGACAGAGAAGCGATATAATACTCTGATAAGAGCTTGAACCCCTTACGTGGTAGGGGGAGCAAGGTTATTCAGAGGGGATGCCCTAAGGCAGGGGATGAAAAAGCATATAGGGGTCCTACGTGTAGGTTATGTTAGAAAGACTCACTATCTAACCTGTCCCTTATATGGTCCCTGAAGGCGAAAACACTTGCATCACAGTCAAAAGTATTGTAAAATAATGCCACTATCTTCATAATTAACCTAGGATCACTGATAAATATCATGCATGAACACTGATATAGGCGCTCTGGCCTAGGGGCTATAGTAGCCAACTGGTATGGGGTCAGTCGATGACAGATAAAAAGGCGTCAAAACACGATATAAAAGTTCCTAGCTATGAAGACTAAATAACTAATAGTATCGATTAGTTAAAGAGGCCGGAAAAAACGCTGTTGAGGCTAACTAAATAAGGCATGCAAACAACAGCGACGCCATAAAATGGCGGGTCCGGTCGAGGCACAGCTCTGCCACAAAACATCAAAAATCTCGAAAAGTAAAATTTACTTTACGGTCAGAGCTTAATTAAACAATACTGGAACCTTGTACTCAACTTTCCAGAAGAAGGCGATGCCGAAGGTAGCGACATGACGAAGATGCAGGTTGATGAAAAGAGTGTAGGGAAAATCCGTCTAAGTAAGGCAAGCTACTGGCAGAAGGATGGCGACGGACGTGACGTCATTTAGCAATGGCGCAAGTTTGTTTACGTCTCGAGTACCAAAAGTAGCCACGAACGAGATTAGCTGTGGAACGGCTCCCAGCTATTCTCCGCCCCTACACACCGAAGTGTTCACTGTTTGGGGTGTAGATAGCTATGTGGCGCGTTAATACATGCGTCCCCTGTTGATTTACGATGTCTTAAAAGGGAAACCTTTAGGATACTCGCTCCAGAAGTTAGAATTCTGTGATAACCTGTGGTTAAATTCTCTGGGAATATTTAGTAGTGATATACCCAAGGAAGCTACCAAAAGGAACCTTCCATCAGGACGCCATGGCTTGAGCCCAAATATATATATATATATATATATATATATATATATATATATATATATATATATACACACACACACATATATATATATATATATATATATATATATATATATATATATATATATATATATATAGATAGATAGATAGATAGATAGATAGATAGATAGATAAATAAATAAATAGATAGATATACACACACACACACACACACACATATATATATATATATATATATATATATATATATATATATATATATATATTTATATATATATATATATATATATATATATATATATATATATATATATATATATATATATATATATATATATATATATATGTGTGTGTGTGTGTGTGTGTGTGTGTGTGTGTGTGTGAGTGTGTGTATATAAATGTATATTACGATATTGTGTGTATGTCCGGTCTTTGGGAAATTATGTGACCTATACAAACATTAAAACTAGGCAAAGAGTTTCTGTCAACAGCTTCAACCCTATTTCCCTTTATTCATAATCAGTATCCAAAGCTACTTCCATGAAAAATCGGTGAATTAACAAATCTTCCATAAAAATTCCACTTCGACTTCCACGGACAACTGTTTTGTTTTAATTCTTCAACTTCAATAATTGTGTGACTCACCTCTTCTCACCTATCATTATCAATTCATTATATACACATATTCAGTTCTCTTATTTTACCATTATCCATACAAACATTTTTTCCATATAACAGGTTTCCATTAATCTTAGCTTTCTTATTTTTGCCCAAATTTCCTCTTAACTCCTTCTTCTAGCAAGCACTTCCAAAATAATTCACTAGGTTTTGCAGTTTCTCTTTGTTGGCCACAATCACATTAGTGTCTTCTGTATACATCAATCATTTCACATTCATTAATAATACTTTCCTCATCTTGTAAATCTGCGCATAATTTTGACGTGCTCTTTTGACTTCTCACATCATCATCATCATCTCCTACCCCTATTGACGCAAAGGGCCTCGGTTAGATTTCGAGCTTTTAATTAGATACTTCTCTATTCATCATATCCAACTTCACACTTCCTCAGCCATATAGGCTTTGGTCTTCAAGTTTTTCTAGTGTCTTTTTGGAGCCCAGTTAAACGTTTGGTGAACTAATCTCTCTTGGTGAGTGTGAAGAATATACCCAAACCATCTCCATCTACCCCTCACCATGATCTCATCCACATAAAGCACTCGAGTAATCTCTCTTATATTTTAATTTCTAATCATGTCCTGCCCTTTAACTCTCAATATTCTTTTGAGGGCTTTGTTCTCAAATCTACCAAATTTGTTGGATATAGTCTCATTTTCCTGCCACGATTCCTGTCCATACAGTAACGCCGATCTCACTAAAGTAACATATACTATTGAT
The DNA here is from genome assembly GCF_036898095.1 of Palaemon carinicauda. NCBI lineage: Eukaryota > Metazoa > Arthropoda > Malacostraca > Decapoda > Palaemonidae > Palaemon > Palaemon carinicauda. The sequence continues at coordinate 67,444,387 of NC_090731.1, read as the reverse complement.
AAATATTTGGTGATAATATAATATTTATTCCACGTTTGGTTCGATGGGACACCTTTTCAAGAGTTTCTCTCACAAGTTTCAACTGACTTCCCTGGCCCCCTCCCTTTTCTTTAATCAATATTTTTTCCCCCGATTTTAAAAAAGACTGGTCTAAAGCTAAGGGCTCATACAGTATTTTCCCAAGTTACTAAAATAGAAGATGAAAATAATCACCGGTGATTTTTCAGCAAAATCTTCACCAATAAATGGAAGTGTAACCAAAATATCTCAATGATTTTCAATGAACTTTGCAAACGAGGAGAAAATCACATATGATAAATATACAAAATAATTTAAAGGTCTAAGCCCTTCATTCTTCATCATTGTGTATGTTGCATCCTTAGGCTGGAAATTAATAAATTGAAGTGTGACAAAAATACGTTACTGATTATCAACGAATTTTTCAAAATAGGAAAGTATTACACACACATATTCAAAATTCTTTAACATCACATTTTTTTAGATCTAAATCCTTCATTCTCTAACATTGAGTATGTTGTGTCTTTAGCTTGGAGATTAATGAATTGAAATATGAAAAAAAAAAAAAGTTACAAATTGTCAATGAGGTTCGTAAACGAGGAAAAATTACACACGACATATAATCAAAATTATATAACATCACATATTTTTCTCGACATCTAAATCCTTCATTCTTTATCATTACTTGTGTTGTGTCTTTGGCTTCGAAAGAATAAAAGAGCAGCGAAGGACTATCTAGTTTTACTGTCAAGATATAGTAAATGTCTCTTTGAAAAGACCATTGGCGGAATAACTCGAGATCATATCAGGATTTTCCATTTTCATCTTGTCTTTCTTTATTCTTTATATATTCATCACGTTTCCTCTCGTAGAATTGAAGTCTGTGTTAAGGAAATTTTGCATTTTGTGCTTTATGCTTCCGATATATAGGGATTATTATTGTTATTATTATCTCCGTCAAGGAGGTCTTTAAAATTTCAAGCCGTGATAAAAACTAGAGAAAATCATTTAGTTAAAAAGATATATGTTATGAGAGAGAGAGAGAGAGAGAGAGAGAGAGAGAGAGAGAGAGAGAGAGAGAGAGAGAGAGAGAGAGATAGGATTTATAGAAAAAAAATCGTGTTATATATTATGATTTACAGTAAGTTTTATAACCATTTCTTAATAGGAGTTCTTATATTAGAGAGCATTTTTGATTGTTAATTATATAGAAAGATATTTCACCACTTCTTGAAGACTTCCGGACTGACAACATAAGGGAGATATAGTGTATAGAATGTTAGTTATATATATCAAAGTTTTCCTAAATGAAGCATAATAAAATATCATGATTTCATGATAGGAATACTTATATCAAAGGGCATTTTTTACTATCTATTGATTAGCAAGAAAAGTATCTTGTTACTTCATGAAGCCTTTTGGAATGACAACATAAGGGAAACACAGTGTATAAAATGTTGATTATAATGTCGAATTAATGTGAGATGATGCATAATGAAATTTCATGAGTTCATTACAGGCGTACTTAGATTAAGCTGTATTTTTACGCATTTATCAATTAGGTATATATTCTATATTTTATGTCTGCCACTATCAAACGTGTAGTTTGCAAACGCGATTTCAAACAGAACATCTACCTCTGCACCAACAACCACTCCTAATCAATTGATTCCGTTCCTTTATACCATTTACTGTTCTTTATTTATAAAAATTATCCTGTTTTATAATCTTTTTACTCTGCTAGTTTAATAAAGGTAACATAATTATTTCAAAAGCAATCTTTATTTCTTTCTATATGGATCGACTGAAGTTATCTTCTAAGGATAGGCTTATTACTCGAAATAAATAGGTTTACGTTATTATCAATGATATTCTCATACACCGTTAAAAAATAAACTCCGTAATTTTAATCGGTAATTCTCCGTAAATATATACTTTTTTTTCAGCCATTTTTCAGTAAACACAGGTGACCGTCATTTTGACATACTTTGTTACTATTTGTTTACGGGGTGGTGGACCGTGATATCACTCCTTTACGTCAATATAACCGTTTTAAAACGGCAAATGCCTGGTAATATTTATTCCCGGAGTTTTATCGTTATTTTACAGGAAGTTTTCAGCAGTGTAGGTTTACGTTGTTATCATTGATATTATCAAATGAATATCCCTAAAAATATATAAAAATAGAGAAAAAAAAGTAGATGGTTATTGCCATACTCGTTTTCTAGTGTTTGCTCAGGTAATTGTTTTCCAAAACTATGAAATGATTGGTTATATTGGGGATATCGAAATAATTCTAATGTCCTTTTCGGATGTAAAATGTGAATTAAGATTAGTAAAGATTGTAAATAAAAAACTGATACACATGCAACCCTCACCCCACGTAAAGTGTAGATTTTAAGTGGTAAGGGCATCAGGAATTTTATATTGTCTAATAAAGCTTTGCTTTCAGACCGTAAGAAGTTCATCTGTTAGTAAAAAATCTTGTAAAAAAATATTTGTGTAATTACACAATCAAACTCAATAATGACTTTTCCTCTGAGTGAAGAAAAGGTAAATTAAAGTTGATAAACCAAAAAATAGAATACAAGGAGAAACCATTAGCTAGAGAGTTAAAGTTCAATTTTTAGGCAAAAACTGGTTGTTGACTGTTTTCACGCCCCCAAATGTGAGTACTTATCAAAATGCTGCTATAGAAACCACATTGGTCAGTTCATTAAAATAGACGCTTTCATACGATATTTGGTTCACGTGTTTTTTTTTTTTTTTTTTTTTTTTTTTTATAAAATATCTTATTGGTTTTTACATTCTGTTGTAGAATTGAACGTGTTTGGCTAGCATTCGCATGGTAGCAGATCGATCCCATTGTAGGAACGTGAGTTTAGGCTGTTTACTAAGGAGGACAATGCTGTGCTTGGGCACCACAGTTGGGGATTGGGCTTGCCTGGCTGACGTTCTGGTGAGTATTTATTCTGATGAAACTGGAATTGAAACCAGACACTTTTACCTTTACCTTTAATGAAGTACAATTATTCCATTACAAATCCTGTATCGAGGATTTCCACATTGAGCTTTAATAGCGATGTTTATTACTTGCTGTGGAAGTAATTCAAATTTGAAAGTCTAAGGTCAAAGGTCAAGGTTAATGTCTAGCAAAAGGTCGACTGAATTAATCCTAACCTTAACCTCAAGTTCGCACTTGGTTGCCACAATGAGTTCAAATACGCCTAAGGACTAAATTGGTTCTGGGAAAGGCAAGCTGGTTTAGAGAAATGAGCTGCTATGGCAGCGGTCTGCGCTCTCAGAATGATTTTCTAATTATGTTTTCATTCCTGACTGAAAGAAAACACCACTGATTATAAAATCAAAGAAGACTAAAACCAGAAGTTGCAAATTTTTTAGTATCAAATTACAATAAATGTATCAATTATCAAATATTTTTTTTTTTTAAACTTCAAATTTCTCGCTCTTTCTGTCTTTTTCTCAAATATTTTGTACCAGCTTCATTATATCAAATATCTTTCATTGTATACATACACCTCCTCCATTATAATATTTTAGTAAAGCCTTTTTTTCCCGAACACCCAAACACGAAGAGACAAATAAACATTTCCATAACATTTGCCTTCCAGCCAGCTGATCTTTTCATTCTTTTCAATGCAATGGGACAAAGGAGACTTTATTGATGATCAGAATTGATGAAGTAAAAGACTTTCATTTCATGAAATCAAAGTGATCGATTCATTGTTGCATGGAGCTTTGATGTTTCACAAAATGATCTGTTAACGAGACACTCTACGTAAAAAAGGTATTTAAGAGTAGGACAAGGACGACACAAATGTGTATTTTTATCTCACTC